>NW_006239213.1:398250-427711 GCF_000226075.1 Solanum tuberosum | reverse complement strand
AACCAAGACTGCTAGACTGATGGCCTAAGGAGTGGGTCGACATGAGGTTCTGCCCGAGAGGGTGGGCCCTAGTCCCATATCCTAACACTCAGCTCGAGAGAGTGAGTGGAGTAAGGCGTATACTGGTCTTCATGCGGAAAATGGGTGTCGAGAGAAACCCATTTGAAATGGGGTAAGTTGCCCGAGAGGGAACTTATTTCCATCTAAAGCTTAGCCTAGTCACTATTATCTTGCAAATTCCTATTGAAATCATGTACCCAACGATTTATCTCAACTTGTATTGCGGTCACACCCCAAGAATATTTCCCCATACTTGATATTCTTGTTAATTTTTGCTATTTTTACTACTTGTGACAAAACCCCCAATTGATATTTGACACTTTCGTGTCACCCCCTTTAATTTATCATGTTTTTGTTCGTTAATGTCTTTAGCTACGACTAGTTAGAGCTTAATTTTATTTTTCTATCAATTCTCAACACCACTCCCTTGGGACACAACCCCAACCTTTAGTTGGGTTAATATACTATCGACGATCGTAGACACTCATACCGTAGGTTAGTGTCGTTGGTCACGATAAGCATCAAAGTGCCATAACAAGACTACTTTAAATAACATGTTACCCTCAATCATAATTTTAAAAAAAACTTAAAATCATGATTAGCTAGTCTCAACACAAGCTCAAGCGCACTTTAACTTCTTGTTTAATGCAAGAATATGTTTCAACAAATGCATTAAAGTTCCCTCACATCAAGAACGATTCCATTCTCTTTCAAAGCAAATCAGCAAATGTATAAGGAATCAATGCAACTCTCACTCTCTCAAAAGAGAAACACATGTAAGCTTTGTCCAATAGGCTTTCCCATATATTCCAATCATCACATACCCCGATTCATACACGGTATCAAGGGTCTTTTAGGCTTGTAACGGGGCTGAGGGTTAAGGTATGGTCAATTAGGATTGGTGACTTTACCTGGTCACAACATTGTCTCAATAATCATCACCTCTTCTAAAGTTGTTTTTTTCATTTGAGAACTCAAACTTTAACTTTTCACTCACTTTATTTCATTCACCTCTCATTTCCATTTTCATTTTTCAAAAGTATCTTCACCACAATGACTCTCTTTTTTTAATAAGGAGAGGTTCCTTCTTTTGTAACAATTTTTAAGTCTAGTTTCATTTCATCTTTCTATGCCCTTCACTTTATTTACTCTTCCTCCCTTTCAACAACCCCAACTTAGGCTTTTGTCCTATGTTGGCTATTTAAAAATCACAATACTTCAGAAAGGACTTTTTTTTGTGAAAAGGTTGGGATAATTTTGCTCAAGAGACATTCTTTTGGTTGCCAACAAATAAGTTAGGCTCAAAAAGTGTCAAAATATATTCTCACCCTCACAAGGTAGTCACAAAGGATTATGGATAGTTTGGTTCCCTCTTTAAATTTTTGCCCAAGATCATATCTCACATTCACTAAGATTTAAAAAATTGTACTAACAAGGCAATTTCTAGGACTCCACATGCATGCTTTCAAGTAAAACTTCACCACACATGGCACTTTAAAATATACTTATTTAGAACATCCCAAAAAGATAAAAAAAGGTACATGCGATGTTCATTGCAAGACTCACATCAAAACACAACTAGTCAACAAAAGATTCAAAGAGATCACTCAAGAGTGCAACCACATCGATTTCATTCTCACAACATAAACACTATACATCATGCTCATCATGAGTGCTATTCAACACTTCAATATTAAACACAATCGACTCTCAAATTGTTATCAATGAAAACATCAAGCATTTTCATGATTTAAAACTCATAAGGGGTTGAAACCAGTGGAGGACCAAGGAATTTTGCTCAGGGGTTCAAAATATAAAGAAGAAGTTCAGGTGGTAATGCAAGTGCCCGGTGAGCGTAGTTGCCCCTCAACGTGTCTTTGTACAAGAACCATAGATATTTTATTGATTCATAAGAGTAAAGACTAAACTAATCAAATATACCTAGGACAAAGATACATTGATAAGAATTTTAATGGATCGATTGAATTATATAAGTTAATTCCTAAAACAAGTGAAAATTATAGAGTGACTGAGATGCATACATCACCCAAGCTTAGCCTGGCAGGATGACATTTTTACCTCTCTCTGTTGTTTTTGTTGATTATTTTTGTTTAGTTGCATTTGAGGACAACTGCTTTTCTTTTGTGGTTGGGGTGAGATATTTCCATACCTACCTCTTGTGATTCTGTTTTGTTTGTGAATATTGGGTTTTGTGATCTATATATGTGTTTTGATCTTGATTCTTGTGGATTCTTGAGCATGTGGCCCCTTGTTTTGAATGGAAATGGTTTTGAACCTAATTTTAAAAATTTTGCCACCTCTATTGTGTGTGATTGTGGCTTTTCTGGTACAAATTTGAGTATCGATTGTGATCAATACCTATGAATTGAATAGTGCTCTTAATTGAACGAAATGAATGTGCAACTATGATGAGGCAATGAAGTTGCATAGACAATGTGTGAACTTTTAGCATCTCGTTGTGACTAGCCGATTATTGAATGAGTCTCTTGAGATGAACATTGCACACTAGCTAGAAAGTGTGGAGTCTTGTTTGATATTGGTGCCAATTCCTTGTGATTACTTTGAACATTCATGTGGTGACACCTAGAATTTTCCATGTTGGTCCGGTTGACTAAGTGATGCAAGCACTTGAAATGATCTTAGGCAACAATTTTGAAGAGTGAAACAATTTGACAATATACCTCTTTTGTGGCCAACCTTGTGAGATGTGTGAACCTTGCTTGAACCCTTTTGAGCCTTATCCTTTTTTTAAAAAGAAACTTGAACAATTATGATCCCTCTTTATCCATTTACCCATAAATTTCAGGAAGTGTGGTTTTATGAACAGCCAACTTAGGCTGTTGAACTAAGTTTGGGGTGTGGTGAAAAGAGAAGGGAAAATCAAGAAGTGTGAGAAAATCCCCCTTGAGCAATAGTTTTGAAAAAGATGGAACCCCTCCATGTAAAAAAAAGAAGAAATCAAAGAAAAAGAATGAAGAAGTTGTGAAATAAAATAGTGGAAGTTGAAAAAGAAATGGGGTATCCAGTAGTTCATATGAAGTTGAATAATGGGGTGGATTATGAGCATGATTAAAATGTTAAAGAAAAGGAGGAAAGTGATGTTCAGACCACACTTCATGAAGGTAGAAGCCACTAAGCCTAAATGACCATACATTTACACTCAGCCCCATTACCAGCCTTGAAAAGACCTTTGTGATCTTGAGTGAGCTGAAATGAATGTTGGTTGGAAAATAAGGGCAAACCTATAGGTGAAGTCATGCATGTGTTCATCTTTGTGAGTGTGAGAGTCATATGTGATTCCGAAACTATAAATTATTGAAGAACTTTGTGTGAATAGGGAATCATCTTGTTAAGTTTGAACTTGCATTTGAAGCAAGTATTGTGAACTTGAGCATCCTTGATAATGGTGAGTCACAATTTCAATCTTTGAGTGCACAATTGATCATTGCATGAGTAAGTTGAACCTTGTTGTGTGCACTCATGTTGAGTTTTATGCAGCACTATTTGAGACATCCTTGTTGAACTGGTGATCTTGAATTTTACTTGAGGACAAGCAAACGTTTAAGTTGGGGGTGTTGATGAGTCTGAGATGACTAATTTGGGCTTTGTTTATATAGATTAAGTGTCTTTAAATACTTAATTTGTGCCATAAACTGATGTTAAAGCCTTGATTTTCAGGTATATGGATTGAGGAGCAAACCAAGGACACTAACAGGCAAAAACGAACAAAACAAACTGAAAAAGTGAAGAAAGGCGAGCCTGATGATCGCCAAGAGCACTTGGCAAATCGCCGAGTGGCTATTTTAACTACCTAAAGCTCTAGTGTGCCATCCCTGAGGAAAGAAACCAAGCCTGCGATAGAAAAGGGGCCGTCGGCGAATCATCGAGCAGTTCCGCGATTCAAAGAGAGATTGACCAAAGTTACAGGACATGAGGATGCTAAGACCCAAGGCAAAAAGGTGATAAAAGAGAGCAAAGGGGGGTTCATCGAGTGATCAGTGAACCCGACTTACCTCGCCTAATGGCCCTTCGTGGATTAATTTTGGCGACTACAACTTTGATTTTAAACAATTAATTTAGAATGCTGAATTAGTCTAGAATATTTTTCTCTTGAGTTTTTCATAGTTTCTCAGTAGACTTGAAGGATTTTGGAGATTCAATTCTGAGATTTTGCAAGTGGGTTATTGATTTTCTTTGATTTTGAGCATTGTAAAGGCTAAATTACTCTTACCCAGTTGATAGCTAATCGAGTTGGTAACTAATTTTACTCTTTTATGATGTTTGGCTAAAACCCCAATTCTTGGGGTGTGATCCTGTGATTATGGGTTGAATTAGTTTATGGGTATTGTTAATTACTAGTTTAAATGCTATACTGAAATGGGTTTAATCATTAATGGTGGTTTAATTTATGAATTGTAGTTGCAAATGCAGTTCTAATTTGTTGTTCCTGGCTTGCTCGAGAGAGAGGTTTTAGAACTAAGATTATTGTTTAATGATTTGTAGGTATTGAGTTGAGTTGCGTTCAACTCGAGAGAGTGAATCCTAAACCCAATCCTACCCATCTAGCTCGAGGGACTGGATGAATTAAGGTGTGGATTGTTCTTTATTACTATGCTTGTTGATGTTCGAAAGAAATCACCTGATTCGAGATAGTTGTTCGAGAGAAAACTATCTCCCTTATAATCTAGCCTACCCACTTATGTTTAGTCGTTTACTAGTAGTTTCAATTACCCATCTATCGAAATTTGCCTATAATCGATCACATCCCGAGAATTCCTCTCCTTATTGTTATCTCAAGTTGTTTGTGACTACGTTGTAGTTGATATTTCCAAACCCAAACCCCCCATCTGACATTTGTGTCATTCCTTTTAATTTGTTTCATGTCTTTTTCGATAATTTCTATTCCTATATCTAGTTAGATCATACTCATACTTCTTGATTAAATTTGAACATGTACCGCTCCCTGTGGGATTCGACCCCAACTCAATTGTTAGGTTATATTGCTTAACGACCGTCTACACTTAGAATTGGATGAAGTGTATTTGATAAACATTACTCAAAATTATCACAAACTACAATGCAACCCATCGAAATTAAGCACAAAATAACAGTTAAAGGTCTCAAACCCACACCCCATATGTAATTTAAACTCAAAATGTGAAAAACCAACCTTAAAAATCGTAAGAGTCGAGAAAAATGAGGGATTCGGTTGGCAAGAAATCCAAGAAAATGCACTCTTCAAACTTTGTAAACGCTCACAAAGGACTCACAATAACTCAAAGTAGGCAAAGTAAGAGAAAGGATTCGAAAAGGCTTTCAAATATCAAAGGTTTTAATTTTTGAATTTGAAGAGACATCTAGTCTTTCTATACCAGGTCCATTCGGCGATGTCAACTAACATCGCCGAACGTTTTTGGTGAATTGCCATTTGAAGCTTAAGCTCACTGAACATGCATGAACAAACACCAAACCCGAAGGGTGATACGGCGGACGCGATGGAGTCCGTGTAGTGCACTTCAGCGAATTGCCTTTTGGAGTTCTGATCGCCAATTTTGAAAGTATACTTTTCCATCCATTCAAGCTCAACAGGCGGACAAAAATGAGTCCACACAATGCCTTTGACATATCACCATTTGGGTATTGGCATCACCTATTCTTTCCTTTTCAATCTTTCGACCTTTTCTTAACCTGCACTCACAATGTACATTATTCAAAAGTAATAAAAAAAATTAAAGACTTGGGTTGCCTCCTAAGAAGCACTTCATTTAACGTCGTGGCACAACATAGTTCTCAAACTCAACAATCATTTTTAGGGTTCCTGTAACATCCCAGAAACTAGTAGGCTAAACTAGAGCTTAGCATGGGGGTTAGAGTCGTAAATATAACTCCCCGTACATAAAATAAAAAGTGTGTGTTATAACCTCAAGGTACGACCCCCAAGGACCAACCATGGGTCCTTGAGGAGGACTAAAAATTTTTTCCCAAAACCTTGACATACGACAGGACCCACCCACGGTTCACCTGCACGCCACGTGGTTCCATCCACAGACCGTGGTCGTGGAGTCGTGGGTGGTCACCTAAAACTACTTTTTGGCAGTTAACTGTAGGGGGACTTTGGGGTTTTTTGATTTTAATTAATATTAAGTGGTGCCGTTTTACCCTATTTTAGAACATGTATATAAGGATTTAAACCCCCAAAACTAAGTCATCCAAGTCATTATTTCTAAATCACCAAAAGAACCCAATTCTCTTTCAAATATTCTCTCTCTAGAACTTCAAGGAAGAAGAAGAAAGAAGTTGGAGCTAGGGTTCAAGGATCAAGGTTTTCTACTCGAATTCATTGGGATTCATTTCTAAGGTATGTTAGTCCTTCATCCATGGATAGCTTTCATCCATGGAGTCCCTTCAAAACCCCAATTTAAAAGTTAGAAATACCCAAAATCTAGGGTTTGATTCTAAGTCATGTATCCCTTTCAAAAATGATTTTAATGTTTGAATCACTTTATAATATGCTTGAATTGATGATTTATTATGGTTTTATGTTGAAATCCCCAAGAATCCATGAAATACCCATATTTCAAATTTGTGATCTTGTGATGTGGGTCTTTGATGATGAAAGGTGAATTGTATGAATTGATGTATGAGGTGATAGATTCACATGAAATTATGATTAAATCCATGTCTAATGCTTGAATTCTAGATGTGTTATGGAAATTACGTTTAAACTTCAAGGAGGTAAAGTATGAGATTATGTTTGTTTTATGAAGTTATGTAAATGTTTTAATGATGCTTCGAGTGTGAAGTGTTATTCATTATGATTAGATTGTTATTGTGGGCTGATTGAAAGGTTATTCTCATGAACTCATACTTAACTTAATGTGAAAGGTTTTCTCACATAAGGAAAATTCTAGGGTTGAAAAGTTTTTCTCACCTAATTGAATCTAAGAGAAAAAGTGATCATGGATGGTGATAGTTGCTCACACATGGTCTAAAGTGCTTTTCTAGTAAATTAACTTGGATTGCTTGTCAAGGACATTTTTCCATGAGTCTTGAGTCAAAGAAGAAACTTAATAACTATCTTGTGGGATTTAGGCCTAGCACCGAGTGGATATTGAACTGAGATGGAGGTTTACACCTATTGAGTTTGGGATTCCGAAAGGGGATCTCTCACCTAGTAAATTCCAGGTTTCCCAAAGCATGTCTCATGAGATGGAGTCCCTCACCAAGTGGAGTCCGGGTTTCCTAGTAGAAATCTATGTATCCCATAACTACGTGCCCCGTAGGATGTTTAGCTAGTGGATCCAACTAAGCTAACAAACCGGTTCTACCTTAGGCAAGTGGACCACCTCTTATGGTGTGGGGTTAAATTGGGAGGGATCATGTGATAGCTCACATGGTCCCATGTCGGTTAAGGCTATATCCATATACAACAAGATTAATAATGAACTAAGACATGCTTGAAGAAGCATCTCATAGAGATCAAATATAATGAACTAAAACATGCTTGAGGAAGCATCTCAAAGTGTTCAAAGTAACCAAGGAACTAAGACATGCTTGAAGAAGCATCTCAAAGGGTTCAAGATAATAATGAACTAAGAAGTGCTTAAAGAAGTATATCTAAGTGTTCAATGAAATGAGGAACTAGGATGTGCTTGAGAAGTACCTCATAGTGTTCAAGAGTTTTAAGAGATGACAAATATGAATGATGACCTAGAGTGATACTTGGCATGGGTGAGTTAATGGGATCTTATCCATGCCTTGCACAAGTATGACTTGAGGTTACCTAGGAAGTGCTTTTCTTACATGATGTATGTTTAGAATGAATTGTTGCTATAGTTTCTTTCCTTGATATGTTTGACTAAAGGTGAAGGTTCTCTTCAAATATGAGAATTAAGCTAAGGATGAGATCCAAAGATGATAAGTATGATTATGATGGCCTAAAGAGGTTTACTTAGCATGGGTGGGATTTATGGGGTCTTAGCCATGCATTGCACAAGTAGACATTGAGGGTGTATATGAAGTTATTTCTTATGCTATGATTATCTATATATGGGCTATGTTTATGACTTATGTTTTCCAACTACCTCTATGATAATGTTCAAACTTGGCATATAGCATGATTTATAATGAAATATCCCTTTTAGCATGTTTTCAAGGTTTTTATGCATGGCTATCATACTTAGTGTATTTTTGTACTAACGCCTACTTTTCCTACATTTTCCCCAAGTATAGGGTCAGTTTTTCAAGGTGATCATCGTTGTGGCTAAAGCTTTGAATTTGCTTATTTTCCTAGCTTGTTGGTGAATCCTCAAGATTTGAGGACGGATGTTATCTCAGTGTAGTTTCCTTCATTGTATTTCCTTTTTGGACTTTGTTGTTTGGGATAGGCCCTATATCATTTAAGTATTGTAATAGATGGCCATATTGAGATAAGACGAATTCCGCTTGCTTTTATTTAAAAAAATTTAAGACTTGAAATGTGTTTTACTCTTTATTGTTCTATGCTTATGTTATGATATGCTAAGTGGCTTACATGGAGCCTTTCGAGGTTCTATGTTCCATGTTACATGTATGGGGCACCCTGGGTTGTGACAAACTTGGTAATCAGAGCACAAGGTTTAGATTGATTCTACGATGATGTCTCATAAGCCACATCTAGTAGATTCTTGTTCATAATGTGAAGCGCGCCACATTTATGAATGAGAGGCTACAAGATGTTTAGGAAACTTCACTTCTTCATTATTCTAAGTCGTGCCATAGAGTTTAAATCTATAAAGTATCTCTCATAATCCTTTCCCTATGTTCTTCAGGATATGAATACTAGAAGCGCAAATACTAGAAGAATGGAGGGCGACAATGTGAATGAAGAAGATCCCCTCGAGCTCCTCAAGCTCTGATTAATCCTTCGACTATGTTGAATGTGGAGGTTAGGTCGGCTTTTCCAACATTGGCCAAAGCTTTGACGGCTCAAGCTCAAGCTGTGATGGCTCAGGCCAATAGAGATGTTGTGACTCATGTGAATCCTAATATAAATTTGGTTGCTTCAAGGGTTTGGGATTTTGCTCAAACGAACCCTCTCGAGTTTCATGGCTCCAAAGTGGAGGAGGATCATCAAGAATTTGTGGATGAGGTTTATAAAGTACTTGCTATTATGGGGGTGACTTCAGTAGAGAAAGCGGAGTTAGCCGCTTACCAATTGAAAAGTGTAGCTCAAGTGTGGTATAATCAATAGAAGAACAATAGGCCAGTAAGAGCGGGTCCCATAGAGTGGTAAGTATTTAAATTGGCATTTCTTGATAGGTTCTTTCTCCGAGAGTTGAGGGAAGCTAAGGTGGAAGAGTTCATTAACCTTAGGCAAGGTAGCATGAGTGTGAAAGAGTATGCCCTAAAGTTCACCCAACTATCCAAGTACGCTCCAACTATGCTGGCGGAGTCGAGGTATAAGTTAAGTGGGTTTTTGACAGGTGTGTCCGACTTAGTAGAAAAAGAATGTCGTACGACAATGTTCCACAATGACATGGATATCTCAAGGCTTATGGTGCACGCTCAACAAATTGAGGAATCAAAACTCAAGGAAAAGTCTAGGGAGGTAAAGAGGGCTAAAACCGGTGATGGGAATTTCTCTAATGCTAGATCTGACGACTATGGTCAACCTAGGACCCAACAAAGGCTTTCCAATCAATTTTCCCCCAATACTCATGGTTACAACCAAGAGAGAGTGTCTAACACTAAACCTAAAATAGGGAGTAATACTGAATCTTGGTTGCTTAAACCTACTTGCACTAAGTGCGGAAGAAAGCAGTATGGTAGGTGCCTAGCCGGAATGGAGGGTTTTTATGTTATGGTAATGATGGTCACAAGATGAGGGATTGCCCAATACTTAAGACAAAAGGGAGAGAAGCCAAGCAAGCTTCTCTTAGTGGTTCGGATTCCAATGCTCCCAAGCAAAAACCATTTATATGCACTCTGGTCTAGAGATGACCAAGAGAACTCTCCGGATAAATACACCAGTAAGTTAATAGTTTCCATATAGATGTAAATGTTTTATTAAATCCCGATGCTACTTGTTAGACTTTGATGTTATCCTTTGTAGGGATTGGTTGCATTGTTGTTAGACCTTTATTGGTTTTAGAACCTGGTGTAGTTACTATGAGTTTTTGGTTATGTCATTTGGGATTGCTCGAAAGAAGTGGTACTTGAGGAATTAGTAGGGGCTTCCTTCCAAGGGGGAGATGGTGTGCTTAGATAGCAAAATTGTTGAGTGTCCCGATATCCTCATATCTTTCTTCTACTCCTATTCTAGCTTGAGACAAAGAGTTCCTGTTGATTTGTTTTATGTTTTGGAGTCACAAGTGTGTTATGTGTTCCATGATCTCCTTAAGTTATGCATGTTCATGAAAGCTTATGTTTTTAAAGAAAATAAATTATATAATTGTTTATTCCTGATGTTGTTGTGCATTGAGTATAAGTTGCCTATTTGACTTCATGAGATGGATTGATGAACATGCTTTTGTATGCTTTTGAGAGTAAATTGCATCTTAGCTCCATCATGTTGTGTTGAGCAAGCTTTAGTTGGAGAAGGTAGTTCCTCGTATGAATATGAGAAAGGTTGGGTTATCATGCATAATGCTTGTTAGATGTAGTTCCTACTTCCTTGTGATGCATTGATTATGTTTGAGATGGATTTGATGTTTCCTCCGTTAAATTGTGCATTATTTTGGTGTTACATGCATGATGGACTACTAGTCTTGAGTCTTTACTTCTGTAAGATGTCTAGATCGTCATTCGAGGACGAATGGTCCCAAGGGGGAGATATTGTAACACCCTGAAAACTAGTAGGCTAAACTAGAGTTTAGCATAGGGGTTAGAGCCGTAAATATAACTCCCCGTACTTAAAATCAAGAGTTTCGTGTTACAACGTCAAGGTACGACCCCCCAAGGACCAACCATGGGTCCTTGAGGAGGACCAAGAAAATTTTCCCAAAACCCAGTGGGTGGGTCCATGCCCGTAGTTAGGTATTGTGGTCAAGGGCCAAAATTACAGAGTTGCAGGACCCAACCCACGGTTCACTAGCACGCCACGTGGGTTCATCCACGTACCGTGGTCGTGGGGTCGTGGGTGGTCACCTGAAACTGCTCTTTGGCAGTTAAGTGTAGGGGGACTTTGGGGTTTTCCTGTTTTAATTAATATTAAGTGATGTCATTTTAGCCTATTTTATAACATCTTTATAAGGATTTAAACCCCATACACTAAGTCATCCAAGTCATAATTTCTAAATCACCAAAAGAACCCAATTCCCTCTCAAATATTCTCTCTCTAAAACATCAAGGAAGAAGAAGAAGGAAGTTGGAGCTAGGGTTCAAAGATCAAGGTTTTCTACTCAAATTCATTGGGATTCATTGCTAAGGTATGGTAGTCCTTCATTCATGGATAGCTTTCATCCATGGAGTCCCTTTAAAACCCCAATTGCAAAGTTAGAAATCCCCAAAAGCTAGGTTTTGATTCCAAGTCATGGATTCCTTTCAGAAACGATTCTAATGATTGAATTACTTTATATTATGATTGAATTGATAATTTTTTATGGTTTTATGTTGAAATCCTCAAGAATCTATGAAATCCCCATATTTCCAATTTGTGATTTTGTGATGTGGGTGTTTGATGCTGAAAGGTGAATTGTATGAATTGATGTATGAGGTGATATATTCACATGAAATTATGATTAAATCCATGTCTAATGCTTGAATTCTAGATGTGTTATGGAAATTACGTTTAAACTTCAAGGAGGTAAAGTATGAGATTATGTTTGTTTTATGAAGTTATGTAAATGTTTTAATGATGCTTCGAGTGTGAAGTGTTATTCATTATGATTAGGTTGTTATTGTGGGCTGATTGAAAGGTTATTCTCATGAACTCATACTTAACTTAATGTGAAAGGTTTTCTCACATAAGGAAAATTCTAGGGTTGAAAAGTTTTTCTCACCTAATTGAATCTAAGAGAAAAAGTGATCATGGATGGTGATAGTTGCTCACACATGGTCTAAAGTGCTTTTCTAGTAAATTAACTTGGATTGCTTGTCAAGGACATTTTTCCATGAGTCTTGAGTCAAAGAAGAAACTTAATAACTATCTTGTGGGATTTAGGCCTAGCACCGAGTGGATATTGAACTGAGATGGAGGTTTACACCTATTGAGTTTGGGATTCCGAAAGGGGATCTCTCACCTAGTAAATTCCAGGTTTCCCAAAGCATGTCTCATGAGATGGAGTCCCTCACCAAGTGGAGTCCGGGTTTCCTAGTAGAAATCTATGTATCCCATAACTACGTGCCCCGTAGGATGTTTAGCTAGTGGATCCAACTAAGCTAAATAACCAGTTCTACCTTAGGCAAGTAGACCAACCCTTGACGGTGTGGGTAAAATTGGGAGGGATCATGTGATAGCTCACATGGTCCCATGTCGGTTAAGGCTATATCCATATACAACAAGATTAATAATGAACTAAGACATGCTTGAAGAAGCATCTCAAAGGGTTCAAGATAATAATGAACTAAGAAGTGCTTAAAGAAGTATATCTAAGTGTTCAATGAAATGAGGAACTAGGATGTGCTTGAGAAGTACCTCATAGTGTTCAAGAGTTTTAAGAGATGACAAATATGAATGATGACCTAGAGTGATACTTGGCATGGGTGAGTTAATGGGATCTTATCCATGCCTTGCACAAGTATGACTTGAGGTTACCTAGGAAGTGCTTTTCTTACATGATGTATGTTTAGAATGAATTGTTGCTATAGTTTCTTTCCTTGATATGTTTGACTAAAGGTGAAGGTTCTCTTCAAATATGAGAATTAAGCTAAGGATGAGATCCAAAGATGATAAGTATGATTATGATGGCCTAAAGAGGTTTACTTAGCATGGGTGGGATTTATGGGGTCTTAGCCATGCATTGCACAAGTAGACATTGAGGGTGTATATGAAGTTATTTCTTATGCTATGATTATCTATATATGGGCTATGTTTATGACTTATGTTTTCCAACTACCTCTATGATAATGTTCAAACTTGGCATATAGCATGATTTATAATGAAATATCCCTTTTAGCATGTTTTCAAGGTTTTTATGCATGGCTATCATACTTATTGCATTTTTGTACTAACGACTAACGCCTACTTTTCCTACATTTTCCCCAAGTATAGGGTTTGGTTCTTAAGATGATCATCGTTGTGGCTAAAGCTTGGAATTTGCTTATTCTCCTATCTTGACGGTGAGTCCTTAAGATTTGAGGACGGGTGTTATCTCATTGTAGTTTCCTTCATTGTATTTCCTTTTTGGATTCTATTATATAGGCTAGGCCCTATATCATTCAAGTGTTGTAATAGATGGCTATATTGAGACAAGTCTAGACTTCCGCTTGCTTTTATGAAAAAAAAATTAAGACTTGAAATGTGTTTTAATCTTTATTGTTCTATGTTTATGTTATGATATGCTAAGTGGCTTACATGGAGCCTTTTGGGGTTGTATGTGCCATGTTACATCTAGGGGGTACCCCTGGGTCATGATAGTTCAAGATGGTGTCATTTGGCAATGTTCCCTTTTGCCTTGTATTGAGATAAGTGACAATTTGGCCAGTTTGGTCTCCAACTGGTTAATGGAAATTGAGTGTCACCATCTGGGATAGAGAAGTCATTTTTCAATTCCTTCAACACTTTATCAATCCCTTCAACCTTGCTGTAGATCCTTGCAAACATGTCTTCTGTCCGACTTTCTTCTGGCCCAGTGTCACGACCCGGGGGTACCCACTAGATGTAACAAGGCATACAAGACCCCGAGAGGCCTCATACAAACCACTTAGCATATCATAACATAAAGTAATAGAAAATGAGCAGAAATTAAGACATTTCAATATAATCGAAGTCTTTATAAAACGAAGGGGATGTCTAATACAATTGTCTCAAACCATCTAACCAACATGAATAAATCTCGGGACACAGCCCATACAATAGTCCAAACATGAAATGAATGACATAAAGGAACATGGTGGTCAAATCCTAGAATGCTATCAAGACTCACTAAATCTTCAATCCTTGATCTACTATGATCCTAGCCACGAGTGTGAAAATCAATATCACCGGACCCTACATTTGATAAGAATGTAGGCAAGAGTATGTGTTAGTAAAAACATGTACTAAATATGATGTCTAGCATAAACAACATAAACATAATGGTTAGTCAATGTAAACCATAAGCATAATCAATCTACACAAATCATCAAACATAATAAAGGAGGAAAGCTTCTCAAGCATCCTCTACTTATCCTTAGTCAAGACTTGGGTCATTTACCTCTAGTCATACTTACGTCATGGAAGGCATCTCAAGCAACAATCCAAGGTATTCATTCTTCATATCATAGTTCACATTATTCATACTTACTTTTAAAGTCATGGGGATTTGCCTCCTTGCCTAACTTACAAAGGCTAATGGGTATTCGTCTCTTGCCTTACTTACTTTATGATCATGTGTACTCGCCTCCACAATCACATCATATGACACGGGTACTCGCCTCCATGTCCATTCATCATAATAAGAACATGGGGAATCATCTCTTGTTCAATTCTAAAGAGTATGGGAAATCACCTCATATCCTTTCATATGGAGGTCAAGGGTAGTCACCTCTAACCTCATCAACTACATAGTATTTTAGTCTAGATTCATTTTATGTGAGCAATCCTTTCAACCTAGAATCATTCATGTGAGAAAGCCTTTCACATTCATACATTCATACTTAATCAATTCATGTGGTAAGTATCCCTTCCACACCAACAACATCTATTATCAACAATTCACATCATAAGCTTTACTCTCAAAGAAATTATCATCATAATTCATCAATCCTATATGGATAAACCTAAACCCATAAAGTTTCCCTTCATGGCATCAACCCAATTATATCAATTCTAACTTAGAAACCTAGGATAGGCATGGGTACATGTAATCTCATCCTAAAAACATGATTTACTATTAATTCAATCATAATCAATCATTATCCACTCAATTGGATCAACATTCATCACTACCCACAACATTGGAAGAAACCCTACCTATAATTGGGGATTTCATCTTCAGAATTGGGGAAATCTAAGGGACTCCATGGAAGAAAGGATCCCATGGATGAAAAACCATCATACATTGATTACAAAGACCGTTGATCAGACCACGGTCCGTGGTTGGGGGACCCGTGGTTCACTGGCCCAGAAGCGAGACTCTGATCCAGACGAAGGTCCACCAGGACGGACTGTGGGTCAGTCCACGGTCCGTCGACTGGGATCCGTAAATGGTGGGTCGGTAGTTAAGTTCAAGGGTAGTTGATTCTTTTCCTAATTATTTTATTCATATACTACTTAATTTTTCCCTTCACTAACACCCCTATATAAGTGATTTGAACCCCAAATTAGCCCATTCACTTCATTTTCTTGAAATTCCCAAAAAAAAAAAAAAAAACTCTCCAACAATTCTCTCTCTACAACTTGAAGAAGAAAAAAGGGTTCAAGCTAGGATCAAAGTCAAGTCTTAATTCCTCCATTGAAGATTATAAAGAAGCTTTAATGTATGATAGTTTTCATCCATGGATTTCTTCCATTCATGGAGTTCCCAAATTCCTTTATTTTCAAAGTTACAAATCCCCAATTGAGTTAGGGTTTTCTTCAATTATCATGGGTTCTCTTCATTGTTGATTTAAATGGTTGAATTAAGATATCCTATGCATGAATTGATGAAATACTATGCTTTTATGATGATTCCCCCACGAACCCATGTGATCCCCCATGTTTTCAAGTTATGAGCCATATGATTTGGGATTTTGATTATAATGGAAGAGTTTTTTTTTAAATTAAGCATCTATTGAGAGAATTACATGAATTCGTGATAAAATCCATATCCAACCCATATTTTCTAAAGGTTGATGATTGAAAGTGGGTTTTGAACCTTGAAAGGTAGTTTATGGAATTATGCATGTTCTGATGAAATCTATACAAATGCTTTAAGGATGCTTTGAAAGTAAAGTATCAATGATGTTGTTGTTGGTGTGTTGAAAGGACTTCTCATATACACATACAAATGGTTTTCTCACATAATAAAGGATCCTAAGGTTGAAAGGTTTTCTCACCTAATTGAATCAATGATTAAGAGCTATCCTAATGAAACCTAGCATTGATTGGTTATTGTATGATACATTTCCATGGATGATGACTTTTCTTGGATTGGCAAGATGACGTGCCCTTCCGTGGATAATAAGAATAGGTAAGAAATGACTATTCCATGAGATTTATGCTTAGCACCGAGAGGGATATTGCTATGGAAGCTCTCCCATTAGTAGAGGCCGGGTTTCTAGTAGCAATCTCATATCCCTTACCTATGTGCCCCCATAGGATGATTTTCTAGATAGACATTAGCTAGTGGATCCACCTAAGCTAAAAGTTTATGGTCCTTACCTTGGCAATTAGGACAAACCTTTTTGGTGTGGGAGATGTCGTGGGATCATGTTATAGCTCACATGGTCTCTATGTCGGTTAAGGCTACTTCCCATATTAATAATGAACTAAGGTTATTTCAAGAAGTATCTCATATGTATTCAAAGGTTTCAAATGATGTTAGCTTGCATTGATCATGTTTTATGACTTAAGTTTTCTAACCCTTTTATATCATGTTTTAGCTTGGTCAATTGCATGTCATGAAATGAAATATCCTCTTTTATGTCATGACCCAGGTGTACCTCCTAGATGTAACATGGCGTAGTTGACCCTGAAGGGGTCACATACAAGCCCTTAGCATAATCTAATATAAGATAAGTAGGAAATACGGGAAAAATTAAAACTTTTACAATCGAAGTCATTTTCATAACAAAAGAAGCGAAAGTTTTTACTAAACCTTTGTACTCAAACCATCTAACATAATACTTGAATAAAACTCTTGGGACGCAGCCCATACGAAGTCTAAACATAAAGAAATGACATAAAGGTAAAGTGGATGTTGTCCTAGAAGCTATGAGGACTCACCAAGATCTTCAACTCTTCTAGATCCTTGAAACCTAGCCTCCAAAGCAACTCAAGCCTCCAACCCTACATTTGGTTAGAATGTAGGCAATATGTGTTAGTACAAAATGTACCAAGTATGAAAGCTAGCACAACATCATACGAGCATCTCAAAATTGGTTAGTCAACATAAGACATAAGCATAAGATATATTAACATGGTCATAAAACAATCAACATAGCCATAGAATTATCATCAACATAAGCATCATATAAACACAAGTCAACAAGAGATATATTTAATGAGCATTGGAGATACAACAAGTTCATGGCATAGTCTTTACTTAGACTTTCATGGTTACATACTTCAACCTTAAGTCCTTCATATTACAAGAGAACTATTTCACAAGCCACCTCCAAGTATACTTGTGCAATGCAAGGATAGCATCCCATACTACCATCCAAGCTAAGTACCTCCCTTTGGTCATTCTTGGGCATAGTCCACCTTCACATTCAATACTTAGGTCTTCATGTCATCTTAATTATAATCTATGTACATGGTCAACTCTTAAGCTTCTCTATGCCATAAGGGTACCATACTTCTAAGTAACCCCAAGACACACTTGTGCAATGCATGAAAAGCATCCCATACTACCCTTTACACTAAGCATAGCCTAGGATTCATCCTAGTCATATTCACCCTACTTTTGACTCATTATTAGCTTAACTCTCATAACTAAGGAAATCTCTCACCTTTAGTCAACTATAACTAGGAAAGGCAACTCTAGCACCATCCTATCTCAATACTTCTCTTTAATGACCCTAAGTCATACTTGTGCAATGCATGCATAGCACCCCATAATATTATACATGCTAAGTACTACCTTTAGGTCCTCATGCTAACACTTCTTTGTTTGGAACCTAGTTCCTCTCTTTAACTTTAGAACACTATGAGGTACTCTCTTAAGCACATCTTAGTTCATTTATAACTTGAACCCTATGAGATACTATCTTAAGTATGTTTAAGTTCATTACTAGCATGGATACTATGAGATACTTACTTAAGAATGTCTAACTCCATTTATTCTTTGAACACTATGAGATACTCTCTTAAGTATGTCCAAGTTCCTTCTTCATATAAACCCTATGAGATACTATCTTAAGCATTTCTAAGTCCATTTACACTCTTGAACACTATGAGTTACTTCATTAAGTAAGTCTTAGTTCATTATGTTTTGAACACTATGAGATGTTTCTCAAGCATGTCTTAGTTCATTATGCTTTGAACACTATGAGATGCTTCTCAAGCATGTCTTAGTTCCTTGGATATGGAGATTGCTACTAGGAACCTTAACTCAGCTATGTGAAGGATCCCATCTCATGAGACCTAACTTTGGGAAAACCCACACTCTACTACGTAAGAGTTCCCCCTTTAACTTGGATAGTCCTCACGTCAACTAGGTGTGGCTCTCCTTTCTTCTTGGAGTCCGGACCCTATCTTGTGTAACACTCCATCTCGTTGTCAATATCCACTTGGAGCCAAGCTTATACCCCAAGGTTTACTTGTTAAGACTTGCTTAACACTCATATCTCATGGAAGGATGTCCTTGACAACCCATCCATGCTCAAGTGATTCTATCACTTTCATCTATCAAGCATTCATAAGGTAGGTTAGGTGAGTATAGGCCTTTCACCACAATTCAACCTATTAGACTTCTATTCTCTTTTAGACTTTACTCTCAAAGCTTTAGCAACACTAGGTAATCATATTAGCATCACCCTAAAGCCCTAGCTAACATGATCACAAATCCTACTCTCAAGGTTCCTTTCTTAATCTCTTATTTATACCTAGATTTCAAGGTAATTTGATCACATCTTCCATTACTAGGTGATTCTAGTCTTAATTGATCATAAATGTTCAATTCTAACTTTACAAGTCAAGATCAATAATATAAAATAGAGTCTAGTTCAATTCATGATTCTATGATCCTAACTATGATCAATTACAACACACAACATTGAAATAGGAAGATCAC
Source organism: Solanum tuberosum (assembly GCF_000226075.1). Classification (NCBI taxonomy): domain Eukaryota; kingdom Viridiplantae; phylum Streptophyta; class Magnoliopsida; order Solanales; family Solanaceae; genus Solanum; species Solanum tuberosum. The sequence continues at coordinate 408,572 of NW_006239213.1, read as the reverse complement.
ATATGAACCTTCAACTTTGCCTCTAATGGCATAAACCCACAAATATCACATTCATCAATTTAGATTAGGGTTCATCATAGAAATCACATGATCATCAATAAAATCTAAATCAATCAATATTGGGTGATATCCACTAGATTGGAATCACACCCAATCCCTACCCACAATGCAATCACAACCCTAGCTAGAATTAGGTTTTTGAGTTCACAATTGAGGGATTTCTAAAGGGGCTCCACGGGTGGAAGAACCCATGGATAAATAATCTTCACATACCTTTGATTAAAGCCCTAAACCAAGCTTGAATCCATGGAAAAAACTCGACCTAGTTGCTGCCCCAACTTCTTCTTCTTCCTTGCTTCTAGAGAGGGAATTTCTTGAGAGTAGTTTTGGGGTCTTTAGATGAATGAGTTAAAGTGATTGGTTTAGGGTCTATTAAATATTTATAGGAGGGTAATTAATTAACCAAATGTCCACCCTAACGCCTAAACTAATTACTAAACTAGCCCTCAAAGCCTAACTTAAAACTAAACTTGCCAAAACTGGCAGCATCTACGGATCCCCATCCACGGACCATGGATGGGTCTAAGGGCCGTGGTTTGGGTCCGTCAATTGGACCTGGGATCAAATGTTGCAGGGTGTTGTAGGCATGACCTATGCCCATGACCTACGGGGATTAGGTTGATCTAAGGGGTGTGGTTTGCAAACATAAGTCACACTTTTGACAGTTTTGGTGGACTGTTTTGGGGTCCTCCTCAAGGACCCCTTGGGTGGTCCTTGGGGACTCGTACCCGGGTTTTTAACCCCTAAACATGTCATTCTATGTACGGGAGTCATTTATCTTAATTTTAACCCTCATACGACACTCCAAAACTCCACTACAAGACTCTACAACACACTAGTTCAACTCACTAAAATATGGGGTGTTACATTTTAGCATGATTTAAATGGTTTATGCATAGATATCATAGTTGGTACATTTTTTTGTACTAACGCATACTATTTCCTACATTTCCCCAAATGTAGGGTCTGACAAACAGTTTTCTCAATTTCGTGCCTAGTGATTAATTTCGAGGTTTCTTGAGCTTTGGTGAGTCGTCGTGCTTCGAGGACGGATTCTCATTGTTTCAGTTTACTTATTGTATTTCAGTTTTAGACATGATGTATGGACTAGATCCAATTTCATTCTATTTTACTAGATGGCTATTGTGACAAGCGCATTAGACTTCCGCTTTTCTTTTCTAAAACTATTGAACTTAAAATGTTGTTTTACTCTTATTGTTCTTTTTCTTATGTTATGAATCCTAAGTGGCTTGTATGGGGTCTCTCAGGATACTATACACCATGTTACGTCTAGGGGGTACCCCTGGGTCGTGACAAACGTGGTATCAGAGCACAAGGTTTAGAATGGTTCTAGGATGTCTCATATGCCACGTCAAGTAGAGTCTTGTTCATGAGTGTGAAGCGCGCCATATTTATGAATGAGAGGCTACAAGATGATTAGGAAACTCCACTTCTTTCATTACTCTAAAGTCGTGCGATGGAGTTTGACTCTATAAGGTTTCTCTCCTAATCCTTATTCAATGCTCTACAGGATATAGCTACTCGAAGAGCTTATGGTAGAAGGAATGTGAGAGAGAATGCGGAACAAGAAGCTCCTCCCCAAGCTCCTCAAATTTTGGTCGATCCATTGGCCGAGCAAGTGACTAATGCGGAGTTTAGTGCTTCCATTCAAGTGTTGGCTCAAGCCGTGACGGCCCAATCCAATTGGGAGGTTGCGGTTCCCGTGAACCCAAATGTGGGTACGGCGGCATCTAGAGAGAGGGACTTCACTAGGATGAATCCTCTGGAGTTTCATGGTTCTAAGGTTGAAAAAGATCCTCAAGAGTTCATTGATGAGGTATCTAAGGACTTGATGATAATGGGAGTGACGGTGGTGGAAAAGACGGAGTTGGCCACTTACCCACTAAAGTTGTTGCTCAAACTTGGTTCAACCAATGGAAAAAAGGAAGACCAAAAGATGCGGGTCCACTTGATTGGGAGAAGTTTAAGGCTTCTTTTCTTGATAGGTTCTTTCCCCTTGAGATGAGGGAAGCAAAGGTGCTTGAGTTTATTAACCATCACCAAGGAAGTATGAGTGTGAGGGAATATGCTCAAAAGTTCACACAATTGTCTAAGTATGCTCCAACAATGGTTGCCGATTCAAGGGCAAGGATGAGTAAGTTCATTTCGGCTGTGTCCGAAATGGTGGTTAAAGAGTGTCATACTGCCATGCTCATTAATGAAATGGACATCTCTCGTCTCATGGTTCATGCACAACAGATTGAGGACGATAAACTTAAGGAAAAGTCTAGGGAGGCAAAGACGGCTATAACCGGTGATGGTAATTTCTCTTATGCAAGGTCCGATGGACATGGTCGTCCTAGATTTCAACATAAGTTTTTGGGTCAAGGTTCCTCAAATGCTCCTCCTAAGTTCAACAAAGATAGGGTGTCTACCCCTAAGCCTTAAGGAGGGAATGGTAGTGGATCTACATTGTCCATGTCTACTTGTACTAGGTGTGAAAAGAAGCACGAGGATAAGTTCCTAGCCAACATGGATGGTTGTTTCAGTTGTGGTAAGAGTGGTCATAAAATGATGGATTTCCCGATTCTTATGGATAAAGGAAGAGAGGGCAGTCAAGCTCCACTTAGTGGTTCGGGTGCTAATGCTTCTAAGCATAACCGATTTTGTGCACTCAAGACTCGTGGTGAACAAAAGGATTCGCCCGATCAGGTTACTGGTATGTTGAAAGTTTTCCAACTTGATGTTTATTCTTTGCTTGATCCCCGTGCTACCTTGTCATTTGTGACGCCATATGTGCCTATGAGGTATGATGTTCTTGCGGATGTGTTCTTAGATCGTTTTTCTGTCTCTACTCCTATTGGTGATTCTATTGTGGCTAAGAGGGTCCATAGAAAGTGTCTCGTTTCCTTGTCCCATAGAGTTACTCTTGTTGACTTGGTAGAGCTTGATATGCTAGACTTTGATGTTATCCTTTGTTTGGATTGGCTTCACTCATGTTATGCTTCTATTGATTGTAGAACTCGTGTAGTCAAGTTTCAGTTCCCGAACGAGCATGTCCTAGAGTTGATGCCTAAGGGTCAATTTGTTTCTTGTCTTAAAGATAGAAAGAGGATTTTTAAGGGTTGCATTTACCATCTAGTTAGGGTGAGGGATGTAGATTCTGAAACCCTTACTCTCGAGTCGGTCCCCATTGTGAATGAGTTTTTGGAAGTATTCCCAGATGATTTACCCGGTATTTCTCCCGAGAGGGAAATAGACTTTGATAATGACCTTCTTCCAGATATGCAACATATTTGTATTCCCCCTTACGGTATGGCCCCGACAGAACAGAAGGAGTTGAAAGAACAATTGAAAGATTTGTTAGATAAGGGTTTCATCCGACCTAGTATCTCTCCATGGGGTGCTCCTGTTTTTTTGTTAGAAAGAAAGATGGTTCTCTTCGTATGTGTACTGACTATTGTCAGTTGAACAAGGTGAGCATTAAGAAAAACTTTGATAATTTTACCAAATTGAGTTTTAACCATATTGCTAAAATTAATATAGATTTGAGGTAGTTCCAAACGATTTTTCATAAGATATATCCATGTGAATCGGGAAAAATCATCGATAAAAATGATAAAGTATCGTGATCCAATCATGCTTGGTACAGGGGAAGGTCCCCAAACATCAGAATATATTAAATCAAAAGGAAACTTTGAAATAGAAGAATTTTTACTAAAAGGTAAAGCAGGTTGTTTGACCTGTTTACATGCATTACAATCCAAACTTTTCTCATTAACATGACCTAAAAGGCCACTAGAAACTAAAAAACGAAGTTTACTCAAAGAACAATGACCAAAACGTTGATGCCATAATGACAAAGGAACACTAGAAGAAACAACACATAATCGAGACACGGGAGATGATTGGGGAATATGAAGACTAGCTAGTGAGTTCAAACATACGCCCAACTTTACGGCCTTTCCCAATGATTTTTCCCGTCTAAAGGTCCTGCACTCGATAACCACGAGAAGAAAAAGTAATATCATATCCCAAATCACATAATTGTCCAATAGAGATAAGATTAAATTTTAAACTTGGAATAAGTAAAGTATCAGGCAAAGAGAGATCTGATGAAGAAATAGATTCTTTATGACTAACATTCATATTATAGCCATCAGTAGTATGAATGGATGATGGGCTAGAAATTGGAGCCAGGTCAGAGAAAATCTTGGAAGAATAGTCATGTGATTAGAACATGTTGAATCAACGTACCAAGATGAATTACCTGAAGGAGTAACTAGAGCTGCAGGATTGTTACCAGTTGGAGAAAGGAGTTCACTAAGGAGAGCTTGAAGGTCAATTGATGAAGTTCCAGAATTGTTGGTTACTGCAAGAACTGGATTTGACGACTGCTTCAAACGAGATTGATTTTTGTTCTGAGGACGAGTAGGACAATTCTCAATCAAGTGATCTTCCTTTTTACAGTACCTGCAAATTGGAGGACAATTCCTAGATATATGTCCCTTCTTCTTACATTTATTACATTCAATAACTGGGCAGTCGTGTAAGGCATGACCAGTTTGACGACAATTGCGACAAATTTGGCACCAATTCTTTTAGTGGCTACAAAAACTGATTTATCCACTGCTCGTGTAAGATCCAATGAGTTTTTTTTCAGAATTTAGGGGAGGAAGAGCATCTTCAAGAGTTGGCAAAGGTTGTTGGTTAAGCAATGCAACCCGGGTTGGTTCATAATCATCAGTAAGAGACATCAAGAATTGAATTAATTTATCATTGTTGCGGTAAGCTAAAAATTTAGCAGTAGCATTAGAATTTCTAAGAACGGGTTCAGTCAAGGTTAATTGATTCCATATGGATTCCATCTTCGAGAGAAATTCATAGATATGTTCTCCCTTTTCTTGTTTCAAACTGGCTATCTCCTTCATCAATTGAAAACGATGAGAAAGATCAGAAGTAGTATATTGTTGAGAGAGATGATCCCATACCTCTTTTGTGGTGTCGAATTGTCCAAATTAGAGGTGAATACTTGGAACAGAAGTATTTCGAAGCCATGCAATAATTTGATGATTTCGGCTATCCCAATTTTTTAAACGATCAACAAACTTTTCATTTGTTTCAGTCTCAGTTTGCTTTGGACAGGTTAAATCACCTGTGACATATCGCCACAACTTTCTCCCTTTCAAAAATGTATGCATTGCCTCACACTAATGACGATAGTTAGATCCATTGAGAACAACAGAAATAAGTTGAGAAATATCATTCTTCTCCATGATATTCGCTCAAAAAATTAACGTCAACAAACCAAAAAATAATAATTGAAAGACAGAAGAGACCCAACAAAGTGATGAAACAGTAATTGCTATCAACAAAATACCACGAGAAAAATAGAATAGTGAATATGGATTTCAAAAAATCCGAGGAGGCTTTAATACCATGTTACAAAACGAGACCAAGAAACACAAGAAAATCTAGAGAATTAATAATTCTATTCATCATTGAATAAAAGAGACTACAATTAAGAAGCAAAAGGAAATAAAATACCTATAATGTCTAAATATATACTTTAGCATACTTAATATACTTAAATATATACTCTACCCATATTTAGAATGTCTATACAATATTTACCAAATTTTAACAGCCTAAATGGTGCATAGTAATTATTTCCTCACTTAATTAACTAATTCATTAATTTTTTTAGATTGAAATAGTTTTTGATGATGCCAAAAAGGAGGGTATGCATTATTTAGAACTCAAGTAAACTAACCTAGTTCACTCAAGTGTTTCATGTTTTAGTGTTAACAGGTGAAAGTAGAGTAATATGACATGTTTTCCATCATCATTAGATTTAGCAGAGTTTTGATGATTGACGAAAAGCTATGAAACATTTAATCACAACTGGTTCATGAAAAGTTGTTTCAACAGACTTCTATCCACACTAGAATTGTACAGATAAAGTCATGTCATGTGTTCTAAAATCGAAGAACCCAATTACTTTAGATAACTTACAGTTAAATAAACAGTGTTGAAGATCGAATAGTTAGTGTTTGACTACAACTCTAAAAGAAGAGAAGAGTTCTGATGTGAAGAGGAGTCTCAAGTGGAGTACAACTTTTTGAACAAGTTTTGCAAATAGGAGATCCACTCAAATGACGCATTTCCAAAGCAGTAAAGGCATTATGATACAGTGGAACATATCGAAGAACTTGGGACGACTCGAAGACTTGGATATATCTTTAATGCTTTATGGATCCAGTGAGTTATAAACTGGAATAGGATCATTGTCTTCAACTTGGGACGACTCGAAGACTTGGAAACGTAAACCTTGGAAGGTTTGTGTAGTTGTAGGAATTAGACTTAATTCTTTAGGTTATTGTGTTTGTAATCTTAAATTGTTGTTGTATCATTGAGTTTAGTGAAGTGAGTTAAATCCTTTAGAGGTACATGTTGTGATATTTTACATCCTTATGAATTGGGTGTTTTTCATGTAAAAATAAAGTGTTCTTTATCTACTGCACTCTAGGCGACTCACTTCACTCAATCACTAGATCGTATGGAATAGCGAATCCGTAGAGTTTCTGACCATAATTCAATCAATACATTCACTTATTACATGTAATAAATCAAATAATTTAAGTTGGAAACAGATAGGTGAAAAGGTTCCCATGCTTTATTTCTTTAGATTTTTTTATGACTTCAATTTTGTTATTTTATTGAATGTAGACATACAAGTTGCACAAAACAAATCTTCAAAAATAATTTGCAAGAAGAATACAAATCGTTCAATATTTACAGATATATATTAGCTTCAGAAAATTTATAATTTACATTAGCCATATAGCTTTAACCGGAAGAATCTTAGCTATCACAACTTGTTCTAGAAACTCAAATAAGAAGGTATCTATTTTGGCCATTTAAAATTAATTAAAGATACATCAGAAAATGACATAATTAATCTCATAATCAAGTAAGAGTATTATATCAAGATAGAAAACTAGTGAAAATGACATTAAATTTATAAGGAAGGAATAGAAAAAGAGGAATGACCAATCATGGTTACGGTGGACGAGTGGTAAATACTTCATCATTTTAAACAAAAAATCTTGAGTTTGGTTCTCCTGGATATGTAGTTGTCTTTGTTAGAGAGCGCTTTATCATTTAATGTAGGATTTTCTGCGCGAATCTAAATTTAATTGAATTTTAATAATGGTACTGAACATCGAGTGAAAAAAGAAAGAATGAAAATGGTAGGGTAACAAAGTTAGGTGAGATGTTCAAATGTTTGGGAAAAAGAAAATAATAATGTGCAGGCGCACGCTATGATTGAGAAAGCTAGAGAACGACCCAAAAGTATTGGTGGAAACAAAGGAGGTTAAAAAAAGTCTACATACCTTAGTATTTCATTTGTATCTTGTATCGCCTTTTTAATTATTGTTTTTACTTATTTTTATGTCTATTAATAAAATATAAAAGAATAAAAAACATATAATTTATTATTTATTTCTATTTATAAAATTACTTTTTGAAATTGAGAAGTATTAAAATAACCATTTCTTTAATGTTAAAGCTGTAATTTGAAAATAAGTATCAATTTTAATCTTGAAATTCTAAAACGATAATTAATTTTAAATATTTTTTAAAAGTGAAAACGATAATTTAATTAATTTTGATGAGTATTAAGTAAGTGAAACATTAAGAAAAGAAATGTAATGATATTGTAGATATTAGAAGATAAGGCTATTAAAATATCTTTATAAAGGTTTTGATTTTATTTTTACCATACTATCAGTTTGGTCATGATTTTGTGGTTTTGCTTAACTGATTTATTGATAATCCAATAATAGCTTGAGAATAAATTTTAAGGTTTTGATATTATTATCATCAGATTATCAATTCGGTAATAATTTTGGGGTTGTGTTTAATTGATTAATTGATAATTCAATAATAGCTTGAGAATAAATCTTGTAGGTTCATTAAATTTGAAGTATTAATATAAAATTAGTTGATTTCTTGTATATCTAGTGTTATACTTGCAATTAATTTTCCTGATATCATGCCCATTGTTTGTTATTACTTATTCTTAATCGATAGATCATATTCAATTCAATGATACATGATTTTGAGGCGCAAATTACTTGATCCTTTTGAAATATTCTATTAAATTCCATTTATCACATTGCTTGTAAGCGTTTTTCAACATTATTAACATATTTCCAATATAAGATTTTTTAGTTTGGATAAACACAAAAATGAAAAGAGAGTAGTATTATGTTATGTGATAAAAATATGAATGTTTATTTGAGTAGGACCCAACAGAAATATTGAAAAGGTAGGCGCACAACTCTATTTGTGCTACAGACAACACAACACAACGCCACTTCCACTTTCCCACTTTTTTCTCCATCATTCTCACAACGAAACTAAATCCATTTTCACACACAAATATCAGGTTGTTACTATATTAGTTTCTTCATCAAACTAATAAAGATCCTTTGTTATTCTTGGGGTTTTGGCTAATTCTCTTGCCTCAGTTTTAGTAATGGGTCGTTTTTGAGAAAGTTGAGGTTTTATACTACAATGGGAAATTGCTGCTGTTGGGGGCAACCTTCAATATACAGAGTCTCTTCTAATGCAAAATCTGGTCAGTTTTTCGTATTTTTGCTTCTCTTTACCACTTTACAAGGTTCATTTTTCCTCTGCCTTTTCCTTGTTTCTATAAATAGTGATAGAATATTGGCTTTTCGATAAGTTTGGATTTCGTTATACTTGGCAAGCTATGTATGCAACATAAGAAAAAGTAAAAGGGTTCCGATTTTACTACTTTCCTTCTACTCTATTGTTGAATCTTAATAATTGAATCCCTACTATGTCCAATCAGTCACTCAAAAGTTGTACAACTACTCTGCTTCTTGAATACAAATTTAATTTTAAATTGCTTAACTCCTCTCTCATAGACGGAGATTGATTAATCTGCATAATCTTTATGTTGCATATATGTACTTACACAAATGGCTCATGTCCTGCTTTTTGTCACTGAAACATTAAAATTAACAGTTAGCTTTCATTTCTCTAGTCAATTGATTTTTTCTAGCTGAATATCTAAAGATGATGTGTACAGTGGCGGATTCAGGATTTTCGTTCAGGGGTTTTGAAAAATAAAAGTATAAACGTGTATATATAAGCCAACAAAATAAAATTTCAAGAAAGTAGTAGTATATAGTTTTAGTGGCGGATCCTTGTATTTTTTTGAGTTTAAAACCACACTTTTAGCATGTTTTATAAAATAAAAAACTAAAAATAACCTTAATGCAGGGATTCAAACCCTCGACATGAGGCTTAATTTAAGGGAAAATGCCGCTGGGCTATCTCTTTCTCCTTGTCATTGAGGGGTTCAAAATATATATATCCACATAAATATAGAAAATTACGTGTAATTTTTTGCCGAGGGGGTTCGGGTGAACCCCTTGGAACCCACGTGGGTCCACCCCTGGATGTGTGTTCTTTAATTTATTTAATCCATGTGATTTGGCATAACACTAAAAAAACGGAGGTGTAGTTTGTTGCATCGTTGACATGCAAAATATTTCAGAGCTTGTTACCATGTTTCTGATTTCATTTTAATATTTGTCCTTGTTGTATGGAGCGGAGTGTTGGCCAGTCAAGAACGCACATGTCCAAAAAATGCATGTTGTGGAGATGAGGATGTTGAGATGGATGTGTGGGCACACTAGGAGCGACAAGATTAGGAATGAGGTTATCCGGGAGAAGGTGGGAGTGGCCTCGGTGGTGGACAAGCTGAGGGAAGCGAGACTGAGATAGTTTGGACATGTGAAGAGACGGAGCGCAGACGCCCCAGTGAGGAGGTGCGAGGAAATGGTGGTAGAGGGTACGCGGAGGGGTAGAGGTAGGCCCAAGAAGTATTGGGAAGAGGTGATTAGACAAGACTTGGCTAGGCTTCACATTACCGAGGACATGACTCTAGATAGGAAGGAGTGGAGGTCGCGTATTTAAGGTGGAAGGTTAGTAGGGTTAGCGTGTTGCCGTCCCTCGCGAGGGTATGGGTTGTTAGCGTTTGGAGTAATCCTAGCCGTATTGTTGTTTACTGCGTTTCACTCCTCACATTACTTTCTTGATGTTATTGTATCTTTTGTTGATTATACACTATCTTTTGGATTGGTTGTTATGTTTTATATATAGCTCTCCTGTCACTTAGATTTGATGTTCTTGAGCTGAGGGTCTCCCGGAAACAGCCTCTC
>NW_006239213.1:390747-396454 GCF_000226075.1 Solanum tuberosum | reverse complement strand
GTTGAGATGGATGTGTGGGCACACTAGGAGCGACAAGATTAGGAATGAGGTTATCCGGGAGAAGGTGGGAGTGGCCTCTGTGGTGGACAAGCTGAGGGAAGCGAGACTGAGATGGTTTGGACATGTGAAGAGACGGAGCGCAGACGCCCCAGTGAGGAGGTGCGAGGAAATGGTGGTAGAGGGTACGCGGAGGGGTAGAGGTAGGCCCAAGAAGTATTGGGAAGAGGTGATTAGACAAGACTTGGCTAGGCTTCACATTACCGAGGACATGACTCTAGATAGGAAGGAGTGGAGGTCGCGTATTAAGGTGGAGGTTAGTAGGGTTAGCGTGTTGCCGTCCCTCGCGAGGGTATGGGTTGTTAGCGTTTGGAGTAATCCTAGCCGTATTGTTGTTTACTGCGTTTCACTCCTCACATTACTTTCTTGATGTTACTGTATCTTTTGTTGATTATACACTATCTTTTGGATTGGTTGTTATGTTTTATATATAGCTCTCCTGTCACTTAGATTTGATGTTCTTGAGCTGAGGGTCTCCCGGAAACAGCCTCTCTACCTCCACGAGGTAGTGGTAAGGTCTGCGTACACTCTACCCTCCCCAAACCCCACCTAGTGGGATTTCGCTGGGTATGTTGTTGTTGTTGTTATACTTCACTTGATAGGTAGTTTCAGAGAAACAGAAACCACTTATAGTTGCCTTGTCACCGTCCAAAATAAATGTCAATATGTGCCCCAATTTCAGTGGTGAATATGTATCATTTTTACAATTTTACTTCCTCTCAGAGTCTCCTAAGGATGAAAGTCCATCTAAAAAGGCAAGGATGGATCACACTAAGATGCCTTCAAATCCCGAAGAAGTAGAAGACCTGCGTCGTAGTTCAGCTACAAATCCATTGATTGCATTCTCCTTTGATGAACTTAAGATAATAACTTCCAACTTTAGACAAGATTACATGCTGGGTGGAGGAGGATTCGGAAATGTTTATAAAGGATATATTACTGAAGATTTGAGGGAAGGATTCCAGCCAATTACAGTAGCTGTTAAGGTTCATGATGGAGATAACAGTTATCAGGGACATAGGGAATGGCTGGTAATTAGCCTTGTGAAAATTCTTCCATATGATTTATGTTTTCTTCAATTCTCTGAATAAATTGCTCAACCCCGTATTTTCTTTCATATCTTCCAGGCTGAAGTGATATTTCTGGGCCAACTTTCGCACCCAAATTTAGTAAAGTTGATTGGTTACTGCTGTGAAGCTGAACATCGAGTTCTTATATACGAGTATATGGCTCGGGGAAGTGTTGAAAACAATTTGTTCTCAAGTAAGTATGATTAGTTCTTTTCTAGAATGTGATACTTTAGATCTTCATTTTAATGATCTGTAGTAATGGTACGTAATGGAAGAATTCTCGAAGTAAGTTGTTCTAGACACATGCAAAGATTGTAAATGGCTTGGAATCAGGAACTTTTTTTGAAGTGCATCCTGATCCGATCCCTCCTAATCGTTTTCACCTATCTATTATTTTGTTTATCTTAGCATGCCCTTACTCTAATTTGAAATCCGTCCCTACCCTCTATCTCCAATCGCCTTCATGAGTCTGGATGTACTTTCATGATATCATTCCCCACTAAGCTGTGCTATGATTAGTGTTCATTGTTCTCAAGCATGGGAAGTGACAAACTTGCCATAAAGGGGACCATGGACAAGCATATATAAAGTATGATAATATCTTGAAGTGGAGCTACTTTCAACTAGAGACATCCGTCTATGTGTTAAAATAATACTATCTTGAACACCTTCTAAAAAGTGCAGCCAAACGAAAAAAAGAAGGTAATGGATAAGTTTTTCCATGATATTCTGGATCAGTGCATATGTGGTCCCTTTTTGACTCTATACAATCACTAACATTTTGTGTTATGACTAGTCGTGATTCCTCTCCTCTCCTCCTTCCCCCCTACTCTTCCTTTCAAAAGTAACAAATTCTCCTCTGGTAGAAACCTTCTACTCATTTATGGTTTCGATTTCTATATGAGAAAGCATACAATGAAAATTAATTTATACGATGTGTTACTTTCAAGAATTTCACCTAAATAGTAGAGTCCCTTTTGCTCCAAAATGATTAGTATATTTTGGCAAAAGTTCTATCAAATGCTCAAGTATTAATTATCATGTTGCTCCCCTTGTTGGACAGGTTTCACTCTGTGGAACTTTCATATATAAAAATTTCTGCTTGAACACTAAGTGTCTCTATGAAGAAGAAGAATTTCCGTCTTTATGACTCCACTTCCCTACTTAATTTTGCCTCATTCTTTTGAGGATAATATTAGTTGTTTTTCACAGCTTCATTAAGAAAATGTTGGGATCTTTACAACTAGCTTTCAAATTTGTCTGCAGTCAACATGCCTAGAATCTTTTCTTCTGATTGAATCAGAAATACATCTTCGTAGTTACCACTTGGTTTGTTACCTTTAGCTTGTGGAGTATACATTAGAAGCAGGGAACAAACCTCTAAAGCATTTGAATTGTTTCTGAGGCACCTATTCCTCAGAGATACAGATACACTTCCCTCATCAGAAAGGATGACTGGAACTACTTATTTTGAGATTTACCAAAAGTCTTTAGTAAATGGTATTAATCAAGTTAAGCCTATATTCTCATGAATGTCTATTTCTTACTTGGTGAGTCGTATTACATGTCACTATGCTTATGTAGGGTTTCTTGATTTCAGGAGTATTGCTTCCTCTTCCGTGGTCCATTAGAATGAAGATTGCCTTTGGCGCAGCTAAGGGGCTTGCTTTTCTGCATGAAGCTGAAAAACCTGTTATCTATAGAGATTTTAAGACATCTAATATCCTGTTAGATCTGGTAAGTGTTCTACATATCCATATTTTATTCATGCATGATTTCACTCAAATGGCTTCAGCTTAGAGTGAGTATACACTGCAATCTTTATATATACAGGAGTACAATACAAAACTCTCTGATTTTGGCCTAGCTAAAGATGGACCAGTTGGTGACAAATCTCATGTTTCTACTCGCATAATGGGAACCTATGGATATGCTGCCCCTGAATATATTATGACAGGTAAATTTATCTGTCTTTTAGATACATATCGCCTCTCTTAATAGAATATGTGCAACAATCTTTTCTGCATTAAAACAACATAGAGCTTAACTGAACTGGAGTAGCTTTTAGGGACAAAGTGCTAAGAAGCAATTTCAAAGTGTTGAAACTGAATTTAGTGATGAGCAGTTACGTGCTTGAATAGAAGTGTTAGAATTTGAAAATAAGTGTATTTGGTGGAAATTATACTGTCATCCTTGAATGATATCGAGTGGTCCACCTAATATTGTTTTCATTTGCTTTATCATAGCTAATGCTTTTGCTTTATCTGTAGGTCATTTGACTCCTAGGAGTGATGTTTATAGTTTTGGAGTTGTTCTTCTCGAGCTTCTAACGGGAAGAAGATCACTTGATAAATCCAAACCAGCCCGAGAACAAAACCTTACAGATTGGGCAGTACCATTGCTTAGAGAAAAGAAAAAACTGCTCAACATTATAGATCCAAGACTTGATGGAGATTATCCCATAAAATCTGTTCACAAGGCCGCAATGCTTGCGTATCATTGCCTAAATCGCAACCCGAAAGCACGACCTTTAATGAGAGACATTGTAGATTCCTTAGAGCCTCTTCAGATTCCTGGTGAAGTTCCAACAAGTGAGAAGCCTACTTTGACTGTGATAACTGATACGCCAAATGGAGTTATGAAAGAGAAGGTGCAAACTTAAACATGATTACAAGGTTTTCTAACTTCCTTAGCATTAATAGAATGATTTGGTACAATATTTTACTTTCCTGTAATACATTACAATGTTTGGCTTTTTTGTAATACAAATAAACAGAGTTTTTATTCAGTCTCCCAATTTAATAGCAGTTTTCAATTCTTTTTATCATACTGTTAATGGTCCTTCTACACTTAAATACCAGACTAATTAGAACCGTGCCAACTCACACATCACAAGACCCGGAGCCCCCAGGCAAAAGCCTAAGGTTATTTCACAATTTACATTCCATGATACATCAAGTTGTTAACAAGATTGTGTATGAGCTTGATAGTGATGACGCGAAAGAGAAAATCGAAGTGTATTTTGAAGTTGGCAGGTAGAGAGTTGAGTTTTATTGTTGATGACGATGGTTTTACTGAATCTTCAAGTATTAGGGTTCAATTGAAGCATTCAAGTATTCCAACTATAAGAATGAGTCGGACAAAAAGCCTTAAAAATCAAGTCTCAAAGTCTTACTCCCACTCATAAAGGGGTGGGATTAAAAAGGACTTTTGGAAGTGAAAAATAAGAAAATATGCCACAAGTTTTAAGTACGTGGTACAAGAGTTTTTTTTTTTTGTTTTAATTAGTGTTATGCAGTATGCACTATGCTCCTTTATAAAATATTTTTTTGTATATCCAAAGTTTTTCTACTAACACAAAGACCTAACTAATAAAAATGGTTATCTTTTCTTTTTTTTATCGAAAGTGCAAGAAAACATATTTGAAGCTCATCGATTAGGAGAGAAAATGGAGAAAATGCTCTCACAAAAGGTATCTTTGTCCTCTTTCACATTCTCTTTTTTTTTCTCAATCTTAGCACATCAACAATCTTTTAAACAACTTGATCTTCTCGAACAAGGATTCATTTATCTTCATTGTACAAAAAAATAAAATCTGCATTTACCTTTTCTCATCATTGAGCCACTTTTTATTTTATTACTATGTATTGCTTCTTTGTCCTTTGTAGTGATTTGTGAATACATAACTTGAACATTACTTCAAGGGCCAAGGGGGATAAATAATCTATTTATGTGATCTAAGGTAATATTTTTTAGCTTCTTCGTATTCTTGTGATCTAAATATCTGATTCTTCTGAATTGTTAATAAACAATGTATAGTTATTAGCATTATCATATATACTACTATAAGTGGGAAGAGTTTAAACCCAAAGTTGATTTACCTTTTTAACCCTACAGTTTTAATAAATATGAATTTATTATAAATTAAATTTGTTGTTCAGACCTAATTTAATTCTCTAGAAACGTAGTAGCCTCATCGATCACTGTAACAGAAACGTATAGTTACTGCTCAACCTCCTCGATCAGTGCAACAAACCTTTTCCGACTCTCAAGTTCAGCTGATCGTACACCTTTTGATATACTTCACTCATCTATATAAATGTCTCCAACAGCATGTTATCAGGGCCGACTCAATAACATTGGGGGCCTAAAGCGAAATTTAAGAGAGGGGCCCTAAATTATTTTTTCATCATATGTACTTTTATTTAAAATATACTTTTCTAGCTATTTCAGATGCAAAGTTATTAAGTATTGTTTTATAATCAATTTATTTTAATAATTCCTTTTCGAATGATAATATAGCTAATTCATTCAATCTATCTTGAGACATTGTTGATCTTAAAGAAAATTTAATCAATTTTAATTTCGAACGGAGAAAAATTTGGTTGAGGCAATGGTTATGAACTGTTAACACAATATGTGTATTTGGAAAAGAATCAAATCTTTTATTTGATTGAGTATTTTCATTACATCATTATCTTCTACTTGTATTGTTTATCTTTAACACTTTTACTTCAAAAAATAAATCTAAACCATCAATTCAGAATAACTAGTATGTGTTAAAGAAAGTTCAAGGTTAA
>NW_006239213.1:354702-390073 GCF_000226075.1 Solanum tuberosum | reverse complement strand
TTTTTTCATCATATGTACTTTTATTTAAAATATACTTTTCTAGCTATTTCAGATGCAAAGTTATTAAGTATTGTTTTATAATCAATTTATTTTAATAATTCCTTTTCAAATGATAATATAGCTAATTCATTCAATCTATCTTGAGACATTGTTGATCTTAAAGAAAATTTAATCAATTTTAATTTCGAACGGAGAAAAATTTGGTTGAGGCAATGGTTATGAACTGTTAACACAATATGTGTATTTGGAAAAGAATCAAATCTTTTATTTGATTGAGTATTTTCATTACATCATTATCTTCTACTTGTATTGTTTATCTTTAACACTTTTACTTCAAAAAATAAATCTAAACCATCAATTCAGAATAACTAGTATGTGTTAAAGAAAGTTCAAGGTTAAGACAATATTTTTAAAAAAATTTCATCATCTAGTAATCTCAATATTTTACCACTAAATAAGAAATCAAAAATATTTTTATATGCTTCAATTGGTTCAAATCTATTTTAAAGTGAAAAAATAGTTTGATCTACTCTACATATATAATGTAATCAACTCTAAAGATTCTTCGAGGGACTTAGTGATTTCGTTATCCATATTTTCATCAAATTGTTTCTTACGAAAATTATATTTGTATTCATGTCATATGCAATTTCTTTAGTAGAAATCATAGCACTTATAGTACATATAATTTATTTATTTTTAAAAATAATATATATAAGTAATTGTTTTTTAAAAATGGGGGCCCCAAAAAATATGGGGCCCCAAGCGATGGCTTTAGTGGCCTTGGGGTTAAGACGGCCCTGCATGTTATTGTCCATTAATGTGTTACTCATTGTCAGGTAATTTTTTTTTCTCCACTTTATTTATCAAGAGTTGCTCTGGTTGGTTATCCTGTTTACTGTGTATGTCTTTATCTAGCTTATTTCGTTTCATTGTATTTATCATGAGTCGCTAACTGTTCTAAAGTTGGAGTCTTTGTTGAGGAAGCATCATCCGAATGCACTTTTTATTGAATATTTCATATAGTAGTTTAAATAGGATATGTAATGGTTGAATTGTAAGACAATATTAATATCTTCCCCGTAAGTCTAAATAGATAAAATGATATTGTTTATAGCAAATATGGATTCTCAGAGAGATAAGTTTCAGGAGTATGAGTCAAGTGTGTAATACTGTGTAGCTTTGCTTTATATTTTCCATTTTCTATGGTTGATGGGCAATTTCAGATATGAGTCAAGTGTGTAATAATGTGTAGCTTTGCTTTATATTTTCCATTTTCTATGGTTGATGGGCAATTTCAGATCCTATTCCTCTGTTTGAACCAGTAACGTCAGCGATAGTGTTATTTGACCACCATCTGAAAATCATCTGACGTCTATAAGTGTAATGCTCAGAAACAACATCCTAAAGTAAACAAATTTTAACCAGATGAACCATATTCCATCTCAATAGTTATGCTGTTGAAATGGTGATTATATTTTCCATTTTCTATGGTATTGGCCATGTGGCAGAAGAAATACTCAATGAGTAAATTTTTAATCAGATAACTGGTCATAATTGGTCAATT
Source organism: Solanum tuberosum (assembly GCF_000226075.1). NCBI lineage: Eukaryota > Viridiplantae > Streptophyta > Magnoliopsida > Solanales > Solanaceae > Solanum > Solanum tuberosum. Next base: position 388,506 of record NW_006239213.1, on the reverse strand, counting down.
GTTGGAGCATGGAAGGGTGCACATTTAAAATTTTATCTAAAATTATCCTCTGTTGCTTAGAAACGTCACTGACATTTCAGTTTGTTGGTGAGAAAAGGGAATCGAAAGTAGATAGTCTATTATCTTCCTCCCATTTTTACTGATTGAATATAAGTTTTATGTGTTGAAATAGTCGACATTGTGAGTTTTCTAATAAAAGAAATTTGATTGCAATTTTGCTCTATGATTAGTTGGATATCTACCCTAGCTCCCACTTGTGGGACTACACTAGATATGTTGTGATTGATTTGTTAGTTATCTAGAAGATCCTTCGTTTTTATCATTTTTTGGTGTAGTGGGTGATTGAAATTTGTTTTTATATTGCTTGTGAATCAGTAACATAAGCAAAGATGTGAGAGATCATTCTTTTTTTTTGTCTGTTGTAATAAATATTGCTCATTTTTTGTTTTTATTTATGCTTCTGTTTAGTTTTTTGGTCTATGAATTGGAGATTTGGGAATTTGAGTTCTGCAGGCATCCTTTTGAAGTGATTAGACCTTACTTCTTCCTCTTTTTTGGTATAAATTTTGCTCAAGCAGATAAGCTAATAAGCCGAAGATACAGCCACTAATGCTTGCATTAGGATAAATTCATATCACACCTCTTGCGGTGTGGACAATCATATCTGGAGCGAAATTTATAAAATGCCTCGTATGGAAACACATCATCTCTTTTTCCCATACGGATAAGCTTTGCAATGCTTCTGCGGAGTTGGATATAGCTACCTGATAAACAATTTAAGATTATGTAGGCTTTAGAAGTTTCTAAGGAAAGCTAAAATAAATTACAAAATAGATATATAGACCTTGCTTCATAAATCAAGGACAAGTAGATTTTTTCGCATAAATTTTGTGGTTTATGAAATTCAAAAGATTCGGCTCTTGTTCACGCTTCCAACAAATCAAGCGAAACTACTATTTTTGTTGGTAGTTTGTGAGTACTTAAATTTATGCAGGAAGCCAGAGGAGTATTGAAGATAATACAACATAAATCCAAACAGGCAATACCATGTTATGTTGAGCTTATTGCATTCTTAAAAACTAAAATAATACAGCACTGAATCCATGGATGACATTATCATAAGAATAAAGAAGTTTTGGAACTGGATGGTGGCCATTTTGTGTAGTGGGAGTTCAATCTTGATTGTAGGAGTGTACATGACCGGGTTGGTTCGGATTTTTCAAATATCAAACCAAATCATTTGTGTCGGATTTTTAAATCTATAAACCAAACCAAACCAACAAAACTCGGGTTTTTTTGGGTTTTTCTGGTAAAGTATTCATACGAACATATAATTTACTTGTACTTCAAATATTTCTTTAGTCCTGCTAAAATACAACTATCTAAGGTGTTTCTTAAGAAAATAACACGAAATATGATATGAGTAATGATACTAAAATATCCAAAAAAAAAATAATAATAATGAAATCACGTAAAACAAATACTGCAAATTAACAAGTCATAATGAAAATGATCATAATTTAAAAGTACTAAATCATGCTAAAATAAGTTTAATAAGTATTAGTTACATGACTAAATATTAAAGGAAATTAAAATTAGATTATATATTTGAATTGTCTAAACCAATGAACAAATATTCAATATTATTGTTGACAAAATCAGCAATACAAGCTGAAGAAAAACTCCATTAACGAAAGCTTAAGCTCACATGGAAGAAGCTAAGACTAGAGAGAGGAATAGCATGAAGCCATCTATTTTGAATGAATGAATCAGTCTTTACAAAGTGTTACATATATACAAAACTTCAATTGGAACAATCTAGAAGGAACCATCTAACTAACTTGATTCCCTACCTAACTAACTTCTAACTAATTATAACAAACTAAAATACTTTAATTGCATAATCTCAACAGCCCCCCTCAAGTTGGAAGTGAAGTAATCGCAGACAACTTGCTCAAAATCGTAGCATGTTTGACTCCAGTAAGTGCCTTGGTGAAGATGTCTGCAAGTTGTGAGTTGGTGGAGATGTGCTGAAGTACAACCAGTCCTTGTTGGATCTTATCCCTAACAAAATGGCAATCCACTTCTATATGCTTTGTCCTCTCATGGAATACAGGATTTTTTGCAATGTGAACTGCCGCCTGGCTATCACAAAACACACGTATAGGCAGGGGACAATCCACTGTCAATTCTGCAAGTAATCTCTCAAACCATACCAACTCTCCCACCACCTGTCTCACAGCTCTATATTCTGCTTCAGCTGATGATAAGGACACTGTAGCCTGTTTCTTGGACTTCCAACTAATGGGACTATCACCCATAAGGACCAGGTACCCACTGACAGATTTCCTAGAATCAGGGCAAGCTGCCCAGTCTGAATCACAATAAGCTTTGACAGTAAAATCAGGTCTAGTTGAGATAAAAATTCCCAATGTAGGATCTTGCTTTAGATATCTAAGGACATGATAAGCAGCCTTCAAGTGTGGTTCCCTGGGTGTCTGCATGAATTGACTGAGATGTTGAACACTATAAGCTATATCCATCCTAGTGTTTGTGAGGAAATTAAGCTTTCCTACCAGTTTTCTATAGTGAGTGGGATCGGACAGTAACTTGCCATCTGTAGCTTGAAGCTTTTCAGTAGAATCAAGAGGGGATAAAGCAACTTTGCAGTTCATGAAGTCATGCTCTTTTAGCAGGTCAGTAGTAAATTTCCTTTGGGAAATCAGAACACCATCTTGCCTGTATAGTATTTCCAGTCCCAGAAAATAGTGCAGTTTACCAAGATCTTTTATCTTAAACTGATCATGCAAAAAAGCCTTCAGTGAAGTAATTTCCTCTAAATCAGTACCTGTTAAGATCACATCATCAACATAGACAGCAACAGATACTAAGGAACACCCCTTCTTTTTATAAAACAGTGAATAGTCACTGTTTGAATGTGTGTAACCCTTGGAACAAAGACTGCTTGCTAGTTTGTCATACCATTGCCTGCTTGCTTGCTTCAGGCCATAAAGGGACTTTTTAAGTCTACAAACCATGTTGTCATTGTCCACCAGCAGGCCTTGTGGCAATTCCATGTACACCTCTTCATGCAAATCACCATGTAAAAAGGCATTGTTTACATCCAACTGGTACATGTCCCAGCCTCTCTTCACAGCCAAAGAAACCAAGGTTCTAACAGTGGTCATCTTGACCACAGGTGAGAAAGTCTCAGTGTAGTCTATCCCGGCTTGTTGAGTGTACCCCTTGACTACTAATCGAGCCTTGAATCTTTCCACACTCCCATCTGCCTTGTGTTTAATTTTATATACCCACTTGCATCCAATGGGCTTCTTGTCCTTAGGTAATGGAACCAGCTCCCATGTGTCATTTGTGTATAAGGCTTCAAACTCTTGTGTCATTGCCATTTGCCAAGCAGGATTCAGGATTGCTTCTTCATAAGAACTAGGTTCACATTCATGTGAGATGGTCTTCACCAACTGCTGGCTATTAGAACACAAGGTAGTAAAGCATACATGGTCATGGTTTGAGATAAAAGAAGTCAGGGAATGGTGTGGATCAGGAGTATTTGAGACATGTGTAGGGGTATGCAATTTGGGCAAATTGTAATTGTATTCTTTCAAATAGTTAGGGGTGTGAATGGACCTAGTGGTTCGCCTAGGTGCATGTATTGATGGTGCATCAGTGGGGACAGAAGTAGGAGGATTGGGCAAGGAGGAGGACTGGGCAGTGGTGGTAGTGTCGTGGTTAGGAACATGTTCAGGATGATTATTAGCAATTTCAGGAGATGCATATGTGTCCAGCAAGTCATCATTAGCAAAAATACTCATTTGACTAGGTATAGAAGACAATTTAGCAGGATGGATAATCAACTTTAAGACAGAATCAAAACTAGAACCATTAGGAGCAACAACAAAAGGAAAAATAGCCTCATGAAAAAAAACATCTCTAGATACATGAACTCTTTTGGTAGCTAAGTCTAGTACCTTGTAGCCTTTAGTGTTGAAAGGGTATCCAACAAAGATGTGAGGTGCTGCCCTAGGTTCAAATTTATCCTTATGGGTTTTCAAAGTGGTGGGGAAACAAAGACAACCAAAACTCCTAAGGTGAGAATAAGTAGGCTTTCTTTTGTACAACAATTCGTATGGTGACTTATTGTTCAGTATTTTTGTAGGTAGTCTGTTAATGATGTAGGTAGCAGTTAGGACACACTCCCCCCAATATCTCATGGGAATTTGTGATTGATAAAGAAGTGCCCTTGCTGTCTCCAAAAGATATTTGTGTTTCCTTTCTACGACACCATTCTGTTGAGGAGTATAAGGACATGATCTTTGGTGTATTATCCCCTTTTCTTGAAAAAAACTGGTTGCTTCACCACTTGTAAATTCTAGACCATTATCAGATCTAATGGTTTTCAACTTGGTTTGAAATTGGTTTTCGATGAGAGATACAAAAGCCTTCACAACCTGTAGTGCATTACTCTTGCACCTGATCAGTTGTGTCCAAGTTGATCGACTATGATCATCTACCATTGTCAAAAAATAATTGTAGCCATCATGTGTAGGTACATGATAAGGCCCCCATAGATCAATGTGTAATAGCTCAAAAGGTTCTCTAGTGGTGGTAAAGCTTTCTTGGAAAGGCATTCTAGCTTGTCTTGCCATAGGGCAAATGGTACATGTAAAAGGTTGTTTGGCAGAAAAACTTACTGGTATGGTAGAGATACTTTTCATTTTTATAAAAGGAACATGTCCTAGTCTAGCATGCCACAAGAGTTCAGCATCATGAGTATGAGATGTAGGTAAAAAATTAGCAGAAGGAGAAATATGGTTATCAGAAAGACAGGGACAATCAACAATTGAACAAGCTTCTTTATTGATCTTGTGAGAGTATTTTACAAAAGGAGATTGGGAAAAGGGAAGCTTGACTGGTACAATGAGAAGGACAACTAGCAACATGGGATGAAACATTACTAACAGGAGGTGCATGGCAATTATGGCACTTGAGACATAGGAAGTAGAGGCCATTTTTAGCTTTACCAATCTCCAGAGGGATTGTCCCCTGCCTATACGTGTGTTTTAATGAACAAGAGAAGTTATTAAAACTGACTGTCCCTTTAAGTTGTAGGGCCAAACAATGGACAGATATTAAATTGAATTTAAAACTAGGTACAAACAGTACATTGCAGATGGTTAAAGCTGGATTCAAACAAGCATCTCCACTTTCAATTACTTTAACTTTGTATCCATTAGGTAATGTAATTAAGAAAGGGTAAGGTAGTGGTCTAATGTTTTTAAGGATGGCTTTGTATAGGTCATGTGATGTGATGCACCAGAGTCGATGATCCAAGAACCAGCAGTTAGTTTAGTACACCTACAAGATAGATCACCTATTTCAGTTATAGAAGAGTAGCAAGCAAGTATACCTGCCAAGTTCACAGCTCCACTCATCATATTGTCTGAATTGTCGAAGTTAGAATTTCCATTTCCAATCTGCAGAGTTCCCAAAAGATTCAGTAGCTGTTCATATTGATCTTTAGACAAGTTCAAAGGCATTTGCTTCTTCAGTGCAGAATCCTCCTCATTCTGGTGCCCGTGCCCATTCATCTCAGCAGCACATACATTTCCTGCTGATCCAGATCCCTTCCCCTTTGGAAACCTTGAGTTGGGTGGGTAGCCATGAAGTTTGTAACACCTGTCCTTTGTGTGTCCTGATCTCTTGCAGTACTCACAAAATAAAGAGGACCTGGTAGTGCTAGAGCTGCCCCTAAACACATTGTTATTGTTGAAGTTCCCATAGTTGTTTCCACCTCCCCTAGTGGAACTGTAGTTAGTTTTAAAATCTTTGCGTGCTGTACTATTGCTAGACTGGCCATAGGCATTCAGTGAGGTAGAGTCAAGAACTGTGTGATTGTTAGGCTTCACTTCCCTTTGCTTCTCCTCTTGGGATAGGATGGCGAAAGCCTGTGCCATACTTGGAAGTGTACTCATCATAAGGATATTGCCTCTGATGGATGTATACATCTCATTTAAACCCATTAAGAAGTGTATGAGTCTCCTGTCCTGTTCAGCTTTGTGCAACTTGGTCTTACCACCACAAGTGCACACACATGTGCACTGAGAATTGACATCTATAGTGCTCATTTCTTCCCACAACTTCTTCATTCTTGTATAATAGCCAGTAATGTCCAGAGGACCTTGAACGAGGTCATTTATCTCTTTCTGTAGCTGATATAGTTTGCATCCATTGGTTTGATCATACCTTTCTTCCAACTCTGCCCAAAGCTCATGAGCATTATTTACATACTGCAGACTGTCACGTAGATCAGGAGATAATGAATTCAGGATCCAAGAAGTTACCATATCATCACACTTTCCCATTGCAGAAAACCAGGATCAGTAGGAGCAGGTTGTACAAGTGTTCCATTGATGAATCCTATTTTGCTTTTCACTGATAAAGCTCTAAGTACAGCTCTTCTCCAAGATCTGTAACCTGTACCATCAAAAACTGCAGGCAATAGAGAAGATCCAACACTTTCTGATGGATGCAAGTAAAGAGGACTGGCAAAATCTATTCGAACTGATGTGGGATCAGCATGAAGATGAGAGGAACTCGAATTAGCTTCAGCTTGGAGATCAACCATATTGAGAATCGCGAAGAGATTCAATCACTCGACAATCAACCAATAACAACACAAAAACAAATACAGATCCAATCGTGACAATCAAACAAGAACAAAATGAATCCTCCAGATAACAGAGAGGAGAAAACAGATGAAGATCGGAAATGACAGAAACAATAGAGGAATTCAAAATGCAATTCTTCAGGGAAGAAAAATTGATCAATCACAAACCAGAGAAAAAAAACTTCACGAATTGGATTAGATGCGGAAGAGAATTTGTGAGCAATCTCTGGGCTCTGATACCATGACAAAATCAGCAATACAAGCTGAAGAAAAACTCCATTAACAAAAGCTTAAGCTCACATGGAAGAAGCTAAGACTAGAGAGAAGAATAGCATGAAGCCATCTATTTTGAATGAATGAATCAGTCTTTACAAAGTGTTACATATATACAAAACTTCAATTGGAACAATCTAGAAGGAACCGTCTAACTAACTTGATTCCCTATCTAACTAACTTCTAACTAATTATAACAAACTAAAATACTTTAATTGCATAATCTCAACAATTGTCATTCTTAGTGTTGAATTGATTTTCATTTTGCATTAGTATTGATTTGATTTTGATTTAAACTTTATTATAATTACCAACATATGTGGACTATAATCTTTATTGAACCATTCAGAATTCTAAGTTTCAAACTTGAAATAATATATTAAAAGATAAAAACTATGAAAAAGTATAAGAAATATTTAAACATTATATCAAAGTAAATATTTTTATGTATAAAATAAAATTTTAAAATTATATATTTAATGTCGGGTTGGTTTGGTCTCGGATTGGTTTTTTTTAGTTAAAACCAAACCAACCCAAATATAGTCGGGTTTTTTTTTCAATACCAAACCAAGTCAAAACAACCACTAGTCGGGTTTTTTTTCTCGATTTAACTCGATTTGCGATTTGATTCGATTTTCGGTTCGATTTTGTACACCCCTACTTGATGGTATCAATAATGGAAGAATGCCAGTTTTGGCGACTAGCAAAGCTTTTAGGCATAAAAGACTTGTCCAAATGGACAATGCAAGTAGACCTCTCTCCTGAGGTTCCTAATAATAAAGAAGGGCTAAAGAGAAAACAAGAAAACAGAAGAAAAGGTACTCCTAACATAGTTTTTTTTTCTCTACACTGTGTCATTCCTTCTATAACACAGCCTTAAGGAATTAAAAAAATATGAATTGTTGGAAATATATGTTAATTTCTTTTAAAAGATTATTATTAATGAATAATTGTCTTTTTATTTGCTTTCATATTTAGAATTGTAATTTATTGTGAAAATTATATTGCTTAAAAGAGTATGATGGTGATTGTAATTGAAGAGACATGTTGGTACCTCCACGGTTACAAGTCATTTTCTCATTACTTTGGATCTCTCATTTTTTTTTATTGGCATTACTATAGTGGGATTTCAATAAAATGAGCTCCATTTTTTTAGCTTCTTATTACCTGCGGGAGTCCCGCTGCCATTAACATTCCATGAACTTTACTCTCTTTTATTTGTATATTGCCCTTTGATAAATCAAAGAGATCGTTGAGAGAAATTGATATTACTTAATGGGCATGATTAAGTATAAAGCCATATTGAGTTAAAGCAATAGATATGGATTCGTATGTTTCTACCATTTGTTCTACATTGTCACCATTGATGAGAATGTCATCAACATATACCAAGACTAGGTGGATGTTTGCCTCTTGAAGACTTTCTTTGTACTGCAACTCATAGCTCTTAAGTAGTTCTCTTTTGATATCGATTGGGTATATGTTCATTTAACTTAAGGCTTTTAAAATTGAAATTTTGTTTGATTTGCCAAATACTTTATCTTGTAAGTGCAAGGGGCATAAGTTATTTAGGTGCTTAATTAATTAAAGAGAAAAATATAAATATTTAGTCGGTAAGTTCCTCCATCTTTTCCATATATCACTCATTTTCTTGTCACTATCTTTCTTACTTTTGTGGAATAAATATGGGAAAAGGTAGAAGTACCTCCCTAGACTATGACCCAAATTCCAAAGACAGTTTAACTAAACTAAGGTCCTATTATCCCCCTGAACTCATTTTGTACACCTTTTTGGCTTACGTGACATCCAAATATATTCCACGCGCCTCAACTGCGTGGAGTCACGGGGTGTGCCAACATAAAGGCCAAAAAGGTGTACAAAATGAGTTCAGGGGGATAATAGGACCTTAGTTTAGTTAAGGTGTGTCTCTGGTATTTCGGTCATAGTCTAGGGGGGTACTTGTGCCTTCTCCCAGTAAATATTTGTAATAGTAATTTATAAATGCAGAGGAACAAGTTAATTTTTCCTCTCGCATAATATTTTCATCACCGTATTATAATTTTGTTTTTCTTTTATTTGTATATTGCCCTTTTTATATGCATTTATTTATTGCACCATATAATTTTTGGTTTATATTGTTTTCTTTTTTCTACCATACTGTTAATATCTCACAAATGATTGTGTTGTATTTCATAATTCAATTATATGTATATAACTTGACAAAAATTTCTTTTGTCAAAATTTACACACGGCTGAATTAATCACTTTCAATGAGCCAAAGAAGACGAAGGGTACATATACATGTAATTATTATTTATATATGTCAATTAAATATTTAAACAATGATCATTTTATAACAAATAAATACTTTTTTTTTGTAGATGTAGACCATGAAATTGATAATGATCTACTAGCCATCCTAAGGAAGACATATGTTGATAGAATTTCTCTACAACTATTACAAAACACAACTCTCCTTCGACGACAAGTACTCGATATGTATGCATCTGTAAAAAAGTGGAGGGTATTATTCCTTAAAAAGAAGGCGAAAACTTTAAGGCATTAAATATTTTGTAACTATAATGTTGACATTTAAATTATGTGTTGTAACATATTAAAAAAGAACTTTTAACAAGTTGAATACTTGATATATTATAAGAATTGTATAATTGAAGTCGTTATAGTATTAGTTTTCAAATTCACTTGATAACAATTTTTTTGTATGATGTGTCTTGCAATGATTATAATATCAGTTGATTATGCTCATTGTTCATTGATTCGAACTTGCATTTTATACATCGTACACTTATATTTTAGAAGTATTTATACTAATTAGCACGGTATATACGTGCAACGCACGTGTTCAAAAACTAGTTTCTAATAAGAGTGAATGTTTATATAAAGAAATAATAAAATATAAACATTAACAACTCTTTGGTGTTTACATAAGCATTTCACATTATTTTGAACACTTAAACAATATTTACATTTAAATACTGCACATCCTGGTGTATTTAAAAATTTATATGTTGTTGAAACAACTGTGTGATATTTATCCTAAGAATTTGCATTGTACATTTGTCACCATCCAAAATCTCGAGTCGTGGTGGCATCTATCAAACCCGTCGGTAGGTAAGCCAACAAATATGGTACTGGAACAACGTACGACAATTAACAAGCATATAGGGCATAAGTCATACAACAACGAAAAGAGAAAAAACAGTAGAGTAGAGAAATAACAGTGGAAAGAGAAAATAACATAAAAATATATACAATAGAACAAGATCCAATTCCACAACCTGTTTGATGAAGGTACAAAGCTACTAAAAAGGGTACAAACAACAAAATAAACAAAAGGCAGAATGGTGTGTTGGACCCTTTATACTTGTATCGAATTGTAAAGTGGACCCTTCTACGTATGACTTTGCCAAATGAACACTTAAACTCAATGAAACATAATATTTTAAACACCTCTGATCATTGACCAAACTTATGTGGCAGTAAAATTATTGAGTTGAAAAAATGTGTGAGGTACATGGGAGTTAAGAGCATGAAATTAATACTTTTCATTAGAAATACACATATAATAAAAAAAAAATATTTAAAAATAGAAAAAACAAAAATATCCCCTTCCTCTTCTCTTTTTTCTGTAGAAAAAAGATTAGGTCATAGCCACCCATTGTTTTCACCATTAATTCTTTTTGTTATCTCGCTCCATTTCTAAAAAAAATTACTCATCCTTCAAACAACCCACAACAAACATACAAATTGGAAAGAAGAGGAACTTTTTTGTTTGAATGATTTTTTGGGCTGATTTATTTGTCTTCAAATTTAAAATGGTTACATAATTTGAGCTTTTAATTGAAGGTTTAAATTGAAAACTTCTCTCTAAATTGAAAGCTCAAATCACAAGATTATACGGATTGAATTGAGGATTATGATAACCCGACTTCAGATCAAGACGACTAAGTCAAATAACTCAGTGTGGAACTCGTAGCCTGTGTTGTAACACAAAGATGACAAGAATGTATTAATTGCAGTAGCTTACAGAATCATTCTGATGCTCATTCATTTACTCGATTTCAGCTCTTTGATGGAGATTAGGAAGAAAACTGTCACCGTCATTGCTAAAATCTCCATGGTTGCTTCAAGCAAGCTTGTTTTGGTCGCTGGAGATTCAAGTATTCTCAACAATTTTCTAAGGATTCTTGAAAATCTTGGAGTGTTCTGGGGAAGGAAAATTCATATATAGCTTTGCAAGCATTGGGTCAAGGAGAGGAACTTTATTTTTTTTAGAAAGTTGCCAAATGAGAACACCCAATTCTCAAGCTATTGCTATGGCATCAGGTGTATGTTTTGTGCTTAAGGTGGATGGAAAAAGGGTGGGAGTGGGAGGTGGGTTTGGATTTTTGGCGCGGCTAGGGTCTTCCAAATGAGAATGAAAGGGGTGGGAAAAGAGGTGCAGCGAGAGAGAAAATATTAACTTTTTTAAAAAAATATTATTTATTTTTTAATATTTAATTTCTGACGTGTCATTAAAAAATGACGTGGATTCTACGTGTATTTGGTTGTATTGCACGCACCCTCTTCAAATGAAAAAAAGGGTTAAAAATATTGTGTTTCATTAAGTTTAAGTGTTCACTTGACAAAGTCATAAGTAATAGAGTTCACTTTACAATCTGATACAAGTATAAGGATTCATCAAACCATTCTGCCTAAAAAATAAGTATAGACTTGTCTCTAATACAAAAGTCTAGCCAAAACTATATACAAATGAAGGTAAATCAAACTATGATGCCATTAGCTCATCCTATCCCCGGAAATCCCCGCTGCAGCTCAGAGTCAACGCTTTCTGCTAGTGCTCATATCTGCATCAGGAAAAATAGAGGCAAAGTGTATCATGAGTACCAAAGTAATAGGTACTCAATAGGCATGATGTGAGGTCAAATATATATATTTTTAATTACTATTTTCCTTATATTTATTATTTGTATTTGTTCTTTTTGAGCATGAATTTTATGGATTGTGCTAGATAGTATATTTTATTTGTAGAATTAAATTGATGTAAAGATGAAGAAATTTGAAGCTAAAACGAATTAAAGATGAAAGATTATAGAAGGAAATCAAACAGACAACTTGCTGGATTAAATTTAATATAACAATATATAATATATAAGAATTGCATATTGGTGCGAATTGCAACTGCAAAGAGAACATGTGCCACGTGGTAGCAAGTGAAGCACCAACAGAAAATTGAATGCGGTTGGCCAATACTGTTTCACATGGAATCTAATTCTGCGTGATTTTGAATTTTGAATTTGTTTTGGACTCAGTTATTTTATTTAGAGTTTTCTACCTCTATAAATAGTCTAAAGAAATAATTATTAAGGGAGCATCATACTATGTAAGGAAAAATTCTCAATACTTTTTAGGGTTCTTTTCTTCTTCTTTTCTTAGAGATTAGTAGCTACAAACCCTTGTTATGGGGCTGCGGCTATGGGTAAATGTTGAACATTCGATTGTTATAAATAAATGATTGGTTATCGCTTAAATTACTTTTGTATTCTTGTTTTAGTATTTCATGCTTGATCACCATAGAGATAAATATATTGTCTATTCTTGGAATCGGTAGACGAAGAGGTAAATAGACCAAAGAATACAAAGAGCTCGATCTCTCTTTCATATTACTTGTTCATATTCGTGTTCAGGATTGAAACCCGGACGAACACCGAGCTTGGTTATGAAACATGATGAAATATAAATGCTCTCCAATTGAGTTTGTCTATCCCCGCTCAACAATGTTAGACAATCAATTGAAATAGGTGATTAGAGGTCAGGAGATCATGATAATAAAATCAACCCTGTAAATCAGTAATTTAATAACCTTAGTTAATTCATGCATGAGATGTGATACATGAAATCTTAAGCATGTTACAACTTTGGATTTTTCTAACCATTGTAAGTAATTTTATTATTTAATTCTTGTATTCTTAGTATTTAAATAAAAATCAAATTCTTTTGGCACTCTTTAATAAATAATTAGACTAGTATAATTTAGTAAAATAGTTAATTGACAAGACCTTTGGGTTCGATATTTCGGCTCTTTTAGAGCCACTATATTACTTGCACAACCACGTACACTTGTGTATGCAATTGAGAGCAACAAGTTATTGGAACCGCTGCCGGTGACTTAGAAATAAACTATTCTTTTAGGTTATACTTTTTCTTTTTATTTATTTAAGTTTTTTTTTTAGTTTTTTCTGATCAAATATTTTATTTTCCTTTGAATAATTTGGTACTCTTATTGATATGGATGATTGGGATAAATCCTGGTTGGGTGAGGAGTATTCTTATAAATATCATTGTAATTATTGTAATGGACACCATGTGGAGATTGAGTGTCCTATATGTCATATATGTGGTGTCCAATATGTTCATTGGAACGGTTGTCCTAACTCTTATTTCCCTCCCCCAAATTTCTATTATGATTCTTCTGTTGTTTGTGATGTTGGCATGGGTGATGAAGTGGAGAATGCTGAACAAAAGGTGCACAATATATTTTTAAAGCAATTTATGGACATGATGGACAAAAATAATTTAAAACTCACGGAACTGGAATCAATAATGATGAAACAACCAAGAAAAAACATGGAAATGCAGGCAATAATCATGGAGCTGGAATAAGGTTGATGCTGATCGATTGCAAGTTACAGACCTAGCTAATACTCAATTAGAGGAAAAGGTTGAATCCCAACAAGAAGAAAGTTGTGAAGAAGCACAGATAGTGAGCCAATCTTGGCTACAAGAATAGACTCAGCTTCTAAAGTTTCAGTAGTCTACCCGTGATGGTCTGACATACATGACAACTCAACTAACAACTCAATTTGGGTCAGATATTCATGACTTGGAGGCTCGCTTGAACAAAAAGATTGAGGTGTCTGATGACCAATCACCAATTGTCGTGGATGATGACCAACTAGTGGAGAAAAACGAAACCATTCAACTATACTTTATTCCTTAAAGTCGATATTGAGACGGAGTGCAAAAGTGAGAATATTGTAAATAATGTTGCTTTTGAGTTGAGGCATCTTGAATCTCATTCAAAATACTTTTTTATTCTGCTTAGATGACGACATGAAATTCGAGTCATCTAAACTAATGGATGAGTGTATAGATGAAGAACAAGGCCCCTACATCTTAAAGTTTTCTAATCCACGTAGACAAAATGACATTCACATAAGGGATAATAAGTGAAAGATGCGACATATATTACTTGGTTCCTTTATATTTATACCAACGTCTCAGGGAGGAGCAGAAAATTTGATGCAAAGTTAGGGGTACAATTCATAAGTTCAAAGTGGAAAGAAAAAATGATGAACTTAATTGTGTTGTGTTGCGACGTTAAATTAGGTGCTTTTTGCGAGGCAACCCAATTAGTAGTGTAACTTCTTATTTTATTTTATTTTTATTTTATTAGTGTCACTGTTTTTTTCTGTTGGTATTGTTTTTGCAGATTAGGGAAAGTTGAGTACCCCAAGAATTTGAAGCAAGGAGCACGTTTGAGCTTAATTGTGGGGTGCATACGACCCTTGATGAAAACTGAGAGAACATATATTAGCTAGGCCTAGAGGCCTCAGGGAGTTCTTTTTTTCACTCTTAGCTTATGTATTGAATTGTTGCACTGGGGACAATGCCATGTTTTAAGTGTGGGGCGGGAGAACGAATTCCTAGTTTTTACTGTTTTATTGAGTTTTTTCTTTTTTAGGATGAGTTCCTTGGCTTTTGTTTTCGGTTTTTTTTAGGATAGTCCCTTTGAACTGAGTATCTTTCTTTTAGGAATAAATTTTCTTTTAATTCTTAATTAATTTTTTGAGAGAAAAGCAAAGACCCTTTTGAGTAATGTGATACTTGTTGTTTAGGCCTAATTTTGAGTATTACTTTCTTGTGAATTGTTGATTGATAATGGAATTTTAGACTCTTTGACACCTAGGCTCATGATTGTGACTTTGTATAAGCTTATTTTATTTTGTAATTTGTTATGATCCTGTCTGTCTTAGAAGTGGAATTGATCCATCTTGATTGATATTTGTGCCATGTGTGGTGAGAATTTGTTTATTCCATGTTTTGCATATTAGCCTAGAACTTGTCCTGCATGTTATTGAAGCGAAATAAAAAATGTTGCTTTGTTAGGAGAGGATAATCTGTTTTCTTTGATTTGTCTTGTAAATTTTAGCTTTTTCAGATATTATATCACTAGTTAGCCTTTTGAGCATGTAGCCTTTTGTTGATAGCCACATTTTCCCCTTAACTATTTTGTTGAATCTCTAGTTTTTGGACCTTGCTATCTTGAACAGTTTTGCATAGACTTATTATAATTATTAAATCTGAAGAAAAAAAGTTGTTGAGTGTAAAAGGTAATCAATGATGGCTACAAAGTGAAGACAAAACCCTCTTTGAAAGAATGTGATATGAGAAAAAAGGAAAAGTAAAATCTTTGAGAAAAAAAATTAAAAAAAATAATTTGAAACATTCTTGAGATGATGAGGATTACTTGTGAAATAATTATTGAAGAGAGGGCTGAAAATAAAGAGAAGAAAATAATAGGTGATGAAGTCTTAAAAGTGCAAAGTGCTTAGGGAAGAATAAGTCATTATTATATAGTTTTTCTACCCGTCCCCTAGCCTACATTACAACCCGTTAAAGTCATATTTGATTTAATTCAAGCATGCTTAATTAGTGAAGATGTATATAATGGTCAACTCAATAGTTTTTTGTGCATACATATAAATTTTATTTGTGAGTGTGAGAGTTGTTCTTGATGTGAAGTCCTTAATTTATATTCAATCTTTTGAATTGAGTGTGTGAACTATTTATTTTTGTGAGGGCACTTGTTTCATGATAGATAGGTGATTTTATTAGTTTTCTTTGATGAGAGTAGGTGAGCAAGCTTAAACTTGATGAGCTCAAAGTCCTTCCTTGAGGTTAGGAGGTTAGATGCTGGTTTTTTATTTGGTTGTCTTGCATAATGAGTGGGAATTGTACGTAATGTTTTGAAATTTCTATATTGCCTAATTGTTTTGATTAACATGTCATACCCCGAGCCTACACCCTGAACGTGACCGACACTTGAGATCCATCGTTGGTCCCTAAGCGAACCCTTGGCTTGGGTGACAACTTAGCGAAAGAATTACTCACGTAAAATGGAGACTCCAAATACAACACTTAACTCATCGTCTCGACTCAGGGGTACACCCTACATGTAACATGGTGTGTAGGACCCCGAGAGGCCCCATACAAGCCACTTAGCATTCATAACATAAGAAATAGAACATAAGAGATAAAAGACAACATTTTAAGTCCAAATTTTTTATAAAAGTAAAGCAGAAGTCTAAAACACTTGTCTCAATAGCCATCTAATACAATAGAATAAAATTGGGCCTAGCCCATACATCATGTCCAAAACTAAAAATAAGAAAAGAACTAAAAAAAATGGAAGTCCGTCCTCGAAGCATGAGGACTCACCAAAGCTCAAAAACTCGCAACTAACCTCTAGCCACGCTACTGAGAACCTTGACACTCAGACCCTACATTTGGGGAAATGTAGGCAAGAGTATGCGTTAATACAAAGTAATGTACCAAGTATGATAGCCATTCATAAAATATTTAAAACATGCTAAAAGAGACATTTTTATAAATATGCAATGATCAAGCTAAAGCATGCATCTTGAGAGTTAGAAACCATAAGTCATTAAATCATGATCAATGCAAGTGAACATCATCTTAAAACATACTTACGATACTTCCTTGAAGTAACATTGTTTCATCATAACTTTACTTGTTTGTGAGAAGAAGCCTCAACCGACATATAAGACCATGTGAGCTAACAACATGGAATCCAGTGTCTACCCAACACCGAAAAGAGGTGTCCTACTTGCCACGGTAAGGACCATGGACTTCTAGCTATTGTGGATCCACTAGCTAATGTCTTTCTAGACAATCCTATGGGGTCACATAGGTACGGAACTTGGGTAATCGCCACTTGTCCACTCAGTGCTAAGCTTAACTTCCACGGAATAGTTCTTAATCCTATTCATCATAGCTCATAAAGGAACATGGGTAATCGCCTCTTGTACTTGAAGGAACATGGGTAATCGCCTCTTGTCCTTGAAGGAACATGGGTAATCGCCTCTTGTCCTTACATCACATGGCATGGGTAATCGCATCTTGTTATTCAATGGAGAGCATGTGTAATCACCTTTTGCCTCAACATTAACATAATTCCTTAATCATCGTTTCATTTGAGGTGAGAATAGCCTTTCAACCTTAGGAACCCTTATTATGTGAGAATACCTTTCACAATCATGCATAGGTGCGTAAATAAGAAAATCCTTTCAGCAACACAACAACAATATCATCATTGATACTTCACTCTCAAAGCATCCTTAAAACATATACATAATTCTCATAAGAACATACTAACTTTCATAATTCATCTTTCCATAGTTCAAACCCATTTTCATACATCAACATCTAGAAATCATGGGTTAGCTATTGACTCATAGACATTCATCATAAAATCATATAATTCTATCAATTCATGCTTGATTTCATAAGAATCTTTCTTCATAATCCAAAACCCACATTATATCATCATAATTGGAAAATATGGGATTCACATGGCTTCATGGGGGATCATCATAAAAGCCATAGTATTTGATCAATTCATGCATACGAGATCATAATCAATCATTTAAATCAACAATTAGGGAAAAACCATAACATAGAAGAAAACACTAACTCAATTGGGGAATTCTAACTTTGAAAATAGGAGAATTTGGAAACTCCATGAATGGAAGGAATCCATGGATGAAAACTATCATACCTCAAAGCCAATTGCTTATCTTCAATGGAGGAATGGAGACTTGACTTGAGACCCTAGGTTGAATTCTTCTTCTTCAAGCTTTCTAGAGAGAAATATTTTGGAGAGGAGACTTGTTCTTCTTTTAGAAATTTGAGAGAATGATTTCAATGGAGGGAAATTTGGGGTTAAAACGTTTATATAGGGGTCTTAGTGAAGGGTAAAATGACATAGTATTAGGCTAGACTAATTATGAAAAGACTCAACTGCCCCTAAGAAAATAACTGCCGCCCCTAACGACGCCTTGGACTGACGGACCGTGGTTTGACCGACGGCCCATCTTATTGGTCTGTCATCTGGCGTTAGAAGATAGATTTAGGTGTCATGATCCACGGACCTTGGACCCAAAGACGGTCCGTTGGTCCAGCCGTGGATCATGGTCCCCTGAACAATTTGGGTGGCCAATCCACGGACCAGACCCACGGTCCGTGGCTCAGTCCACATGTCGTGGCTGGCCTCCGTCGGATGGCACCAAAAGCTTATGAAAACTTACTATTATAACCTTCTCGAATCCGATGTGTTACATTATCTCCCCGTTGGGATTATTCATCCTCAAATGATATTCAAGACGTCATAAGAGAAAAGGACTCTAAACTAGGAACCCGTTATGCAACTTCATCAAAATGCATATAACCAAGGAGGAATATCGACTCCAAGTTAGGACATATTTAAAACATCATAAGAAAGATATAAGCTAAACCTAGCAGCCCAACATGAATGCAATCTAATAAATGCACATATCCGAGTAGGAAACATCAACTCCAAGCTAAAGCATGTTCAAATCATCATATAATGAAGTCTATATGCAACTCATACTCAATGCACATAAACTTGTAGATATCAATCAAATAAACTCATTTTCTCAAAACGTAAACTTTTTCATGAACATGCATAAATGAGGAAATCATGGAAATGTCTAGGACACATGACTCCAAAACAAAGAGTAAACCATGAGGAACTCATTACCTGAAGCTAGAGTAGGGGAAGAAGGAAAAAGATGAGGATATCGGGACATCATATCGGCCTAGGCCTCCCAAGTAGCACCTCAACTAACTGATTCCTCCATAACACTTTCACAGAATCAACTTCTTTATTTCTCAGCTTCTTGACTTACCGGTCTAAAATCTCAATCGGAACTTCTTCATAAGAAAGATTCTCCTTAACTCCCAAACCTTCTAAGGGAACTATGGATGTCGGATTACCAATACATTTCTTCAACATAGAGACATGGAAAATCGGATGCACCGATGCCAACTCATTAGGAAAATCTAGTTCATAAGCAACCTTACCAACACGCCTTAAATCTGATATGGGCCTACATAACGGGGACTAAGTTTCCCTTTCTTACCAAACCTTATTACACCCTTCATGGGTAAAATTTTCAAGTAAATCCATCATGAACATCAAACTCAAGATCTCTTCTCCTTACATCGGCATATGACTTTTGCCGACTTTGAGCCATTTTCAACCTTTCTCTAATAAGTCAAACTTTTTCATGGCCTCATGCACCAACTCAAGACCTATTAGGGAACCCAGCTTAAACCAACCTATAGGAGATCTACACCTCCTACCATAAAAAGCCTCAAATGGAGCCATACCAATACTCGAGTGATAACTAATGTTATATGCAAACTCAATCAATGGCAAATGTTCATCCCAATTACCCTTGAAATCAATCACGCAAGATCTCAACATATCTTCCAATGTTTGGATAGTATGCTCCGCTTTCCCATCAGTTTGGGGATGAAATGACGTACTAAGGTTAAAACAAGTACCAAATCCCCTTTGAAAAGATTTCCAAAACTGAGAACTGAACTGTGTACCCTGATTACAATAATGGATAATGGAACTCCATGCAAATTTCCTATCTCTCTCTAGTACAACTTAGCATAATCCTCTACGGAAAAGGAAACTTTGACGGGAATAAAATGAGCTGATTTCGTCATTCAGTCTACTATAACCCAAATTGAGTAATGTTGTCGCCGGGTGCGAGGCAAACCAATAATGAAGTCCATATTAAAATCTTCCCACTTCCAAGTAGGAATGCTAATGTCTTGAGACAAACTAATCACCTTCACTTGTTGACAATTAGGACACTTACTCACAAATTCATCAATATCCTTCTTCATCCCATTCCACCAATAGACCTCCCACAAATCACGATACATCTTGGTGGCTCCCGGGTGATCAGAATACTGAGAACTATGGGCTTCTGACAAGATCTGTTCCCCGAAGTCATCAACATTAGGAACACACAAACGTCCTTGATATCTAAGTACACTATCTCCCCCTTGGGAGAAACCGTCAATGGACTTTTGAAGCACCGCTTCTTTTAATTCAACCAACATTGGATCAAGACCTCACTTGGCTTTCACTTCCTCCACAAAAGACGATTCTGACCCATTGTGAACCATAACACCACCCTTGGTAGAGTCCACTAACTGAACACTCAATCGGGCCAATCTATGAACATCTCGAACCAACTCCTTCTTATCTTCTTCAATATGAGCAACACTACCCATAGATAATTGACTAAGAGAATCCGCCACCACATTAGCTTTACTGGGGTGATAGAGAACACACATATCATAATCTTTCAATAACTCAAGAAACCTTCTTTGGCAAAGATTTAGATCCTTCTGATTGAACGCATATTGCAAACTCTTGTGGTCAGTAAATACATCTACATGAACACCATACAAATAATGCCTCTAAATCTTTAAGGAAAAAACAACCACTGCTAGTTCAAGGTCATGGGTTGGATAATTCTTCTCATGAATCTTAAGTTGCCTTGAGGCATAGGCAATGACTTTCCCATTTTGCATAAGTACACATCCTAGCCCGATTCTCGAGGCATTACAATAAACAACAAAACCATCAGTCCCTTCCAGTAAGGTCAACACCAGAGCAGAATTGTCACGACCCAGGGGTACCCCCTAGACGTAACATGTGATACAAGATCCCGAGAGGCCTCATATAAGCCACTTAGCTTTCATAGTCAAGAAAATGGAAAATCGACAAGATTTAAAACATTTCAACAATATCAAAGTCTTTATAAAACGAAGCGGAAGTCTAATACACTTGTCTAAAAAACAATCTAATACAATAAAATCTTTGGGACATAGCCAATACAACAATGTTGAAAACTAAAATGGAAATAACATAAGAGAAATGGTTGCCAAATCCTCGAATACTATGAGGACTCACCAATCTTCAACCTTGCATCTACTATAGATCCTAGCCACGGGGATGAGAGTTGGGAACGCCGGGTCCTACATTTGGATAAGAAATATAGGCAAGAGTATGCGTTAGTACAAAAATGTACTAAATATGATAACTTGCATAAACATCAACATAAACATAAGAGTTAGACAACATAAGTCATATGTCATAATCAATGCACATAGTAGATCATTTCACATAAAGGGGTACTTCTTGAAGTAACCTCAATTCATACTTAGTCAAGACATGGGTAATCTGCCACTAGTCTTACTCATCATAGAAGGCAAACTCAAGCCATCATCCAAGCTCATCACCTATCATAACATATCTTAACTTATCTTTTAAAGACATATGGATTATCCTCTTGCATAACTATAAAGACTCATAGGTACTCGCCTCTTTCCTTAAATAAAGGATCATGGGTAGTCGCCTCTTGTCCAACTTCCTATGGGATCATGGGTAGTCGCCTCTAGTCCCTTTACTTAGGATCATCGGTACTCGTCTCTAGTCCAACATCATGTGACATGGGTATTCACCTCTTGTCTTTCTATAAAGGATCATGGTTACTCACCTCCATCTCCCATCATTATAGGAACGTGGGTAGTCACCTATTGTTCAACTTCAAGGAATAAGGGTAATCGCCTCTTATCCTATTCTAAGGAATATGGGTAAGAATATGGGTAATCACCTCATATCCTTCTCATATAAAGGTCATGGGTAATCGCCTCTACCCTCATCAATTTCATAGTTTTTAGCTTAGATTCATTTTAGATGAGCAATCCTTTCAACCTAGAATCAATCAATGTGAGAAAGCCTTTCACATTCATACATAAGCAAATCATGTGGGAATGATCCTTTCCACAACAATCACATAAAAAATCATCAATTCATAACATATGTTTCACTCTGAAAGAGATACATATCATAATCATCATATATGCTTCAATCTCAAAGAAATTCATAATGTACCTCATTTAACCTATAAGAATACACCTAAATCCATAAATTCTCCTTTCATCGATCAAAACCCATTTACATCAATTTTAACTTAGAAACATAGGTTAAGCATGAGTACATGTAAATTCATCCTAAAATTTTTTAATCCTCTCAGTTCATGGATAAACAATCATAACCCAATCAATTGGATCAACATTTATCAAGACCCACAACTTAGAAGAAAACCCTAACTCAAATTGGGGAGTTTCTACTTTTCAATTGGGGAACTTAGGGCTGCATGGATGCAAGGATTCCATGGATGAAAATCCATCATACCTTACTATCAAAGCCCACAAATTCTTGAGGAATGGAGACTTGACCTTGACCCTAGCTTCAACCCTTTCTTCTTCTTCAAGCTCTAGAAAGAGAAATATTTTGGAGAGGAAGAACCCAATTTCTTTTGGTGAATTTGAGAGAATGACTTGAATGGGTGAGTTTTGGTGTTAGAATTACTTTTATAGTGGTGTTAGACATTGGAAAAATGACGTAGTATAGAGATTAAATAATAAGGAAAAGACCCAACTACCCTTAAAATAACTACTGACTTCATGACCTACGGAACACGACTGATGGACCGTGGACTGATCGACGGTCCGTGCTGCACAAGCGTCGTTTGATTCAAAGATTTTAGGGTTTTGCGGTCTTGGTCCATGGACCCTCAACCACTGACTGTGGTCTGACCGATGGTCTGTTGGTCAGGACGTGGTTCTAAGACTCCTACGCAGTTTTTGGTGACCAACCCACGGAATATGCCTACGGTCCGTGGTCCCATCGACAGGTCGTGCTTATCCTTCGTGGCTGGCACCTGAGACTCCTGAAACTTTCTATGTTGCCCTATCTCAAATCCGAGGAGTTACAGGAAGTAAGTCTATCCTTCAATTCTTGAAAGCTCTTCTCACAAGCTTCAGACCATATGAACTTAGGCTTCTTTCGAGTCAAAGTTGTCAAAGGAAAGGCAATCGAAGAAAAAGCCTTAACAAACCTTCTGTAGTAACCAACTAAACCCAAGAAACTAATATCCGAAGGGGATAGGGGTCTAGGCCAACTCTTGACCGCATCCGTCTTCTTAGGATCTACCTCAATACCCTTACTTGAAACAATGTGATCAAGAAAAGCTACGGACCTTAACCAAAACTCGCATATGCTAAACTTTGCAAAGAGTTGTTGGTCCTTGAGAATTTGCAACACGATCCTCAAATGATCAATATGCTCATCCACACTTCTCTAATAGATCAATATATCATCAATGAACATAACCACAAACATGTCAAGGTATTGTTTAAACATCCTATTCATCAAATCTATAAATTTTGCCGGAGCATTGGTCAACCCAAACTACATTACCAAAAACTCATAATGACCATGTCGAGTTCAGAAAGCCGTCTTCGAAATGTCATCCCCTTTCACCCTTAGTTGGTGATAACCCAACCGGAGGTTAATCTTAGAGAAGTAACTCGCTCCTTGAAGTTGGTCAAACATATCAACTATCCTTGGAGGAGGATACTTATTCTTAATGGTCACCTTGTTCAACTGGCGATAGTCAATACACATATGAAGAGAATCATCTTACTTTCTAACAAAAAAAACTAGAGCACCCCATGGAGAGATACTAGGTCGGATTAAACCCTTATCCAACAAATCTTTCAATTGATCCTTCAACTTCTTAAGTTCTGCTTGATCCATTCAGTAAGAAGGAATAGAAATAGGTTGCGTAAATGGGAGAAGGTCAATACCAAAGTCTATCTCCCTTTTAGGAGGAATACCGGGTAAATCATCTGGGAACACTTTTGGGAACTCATTAACAACGGGGACCGACTCACGAGTAGAGGTTTCATAATCCACATCCTCACCCTAACTAGATGTCATGACCCAAGGGTACCCCCTAGGTGTAACAAGGCACATAGAACCTCGAAAGGCAGCATGTAAGCCACTTAGCATATCATAACATAAGTAAAGAACAATAAAGAGTAAAACACATTTCAAGTCTTAAAAAGTTTTCATAAAAGCATAGCAGAAGTCTAGACTTGTCTTAAATAGCGATCTATTACAATCTAGAACTCAAATAGGGTCACAACCCTAAAACAACATAATCCTAAAGTGAAAATACAAGAATGAAACTACAATGATAGAATCCGTCCTTGAATCATAAGGTCTCACCAAACAAGCAAGGAGAATGATCAATTCCAATCTCTAGCCACAATGGGACCATCTTGAAAACCGGACCCTACACTTTGTGTAAAATGTAGAAAATATGGGTTAGTACAAAAATGCACTAAGTATGATAGCCATGCATAAAAACGTTGAAACATGCTAAAAAGGGACATTTTATTTGAATGTATGCCATTTGCTAAGTTAAAGCATTATTTGGAAGATAATGGAGAAACATAAGTCATAAGCATAAACAATTCATAAATCATCATGTCATAAGAGAAAGATACCATAAATACCCTTAAAGCATACTTGTGCAATGCATAGATAAGATCCCATAATCCCACCCATACTAAGTAAAAATTCCTGAGTAACTATAGTTCATAATTCAAGTTCTTGTTCATACTACCATAATAGGGAATAGCCTTAACCGACATAGATCATGTGAGCTAAACATGGAATCAGGTGTCTACCCCACATCGAAAAAGGGTTGTCCTACTTGCCTAAGGTAGAACCATACTCTTAGCTTAGGTGGATCCACTAGCTAAAGACCTATGAGGGCACATAGTTTATGGGATAAGGGGATTGCTACTAGAAAACCCGACCTCTACTAATGTGAGGGCTTCCATCCCAAGAGATTGTTCCTAGAAACCCTGCCTCTACTAACGTGAGGGCTTCCATCTCATATCACTATCCACTCGGTGCTAAGCATAATTCCCATTGAGTTCATATTAAGCCTTGACTTAAGTTCATAATTATGGAAGAATTTCTTGACACTCAATCCAACATAACTCATACTAAAGCTCATAGATTCGATAGGTGAGACTAGTCTTCCAACCTTAGAATCACTACATGTGACAAACCTTTCACATCATATCATACTCATACATAAGTATGTACGTGAGGATAACTTCCAACAACACAACAACTAGATCATAATCATATTCACTTCACTCTCAAAGTGTTCATAAAACATATACATAATTCTCATAGTCATGCATAATTCATATACTTTACCCTTCAAGGACCATAGATCATAGTTCATAAACACATCTAGGATTAATACATTAGACATGGATGATAACATAAATCAAGTAGTTCAAGTACTACATGCATGATTCTATCATATTCAACTTGCATCAATCAATACCCACACTTTGAAATCCAAATTGGGAAAATAGGGAAATTCATGTATTCTTGGGGAATTCATCTTAA
Source organism: Solanum tuberosum (assembly GCF_000226075.1). Lineage (NCBI taxonomy): Eukaryota > Viridiplantae > Streptophyta > Magnoliopsida > Solanales > Solanaceae > Solanum > Solanum tuberosum. Next base: position 363,049 of record NW_006239213.1, on the reverse strand, counting down.
AAAGATTAAATAATCATCAATTTGATCATAATATAAAGTAATTAAATCATTAGAATCATTTTTGAAGTGAATCCATGACTTGGAGTAAAACCCTAGCTTTCGGGGAAATTACAAGTTTTGAAATTGAGTTTGAAGGGACTCCTTGGATGAAAACTATCCATGGATAAAGGACTACCATACCTTGATGAAGAACTCCCATGAAATTGAGTAGAAAAGATGTATCCTTCAACCCTAGCTTCACCTTTCTTCTACTTCTTCTTCCTTGGAGTTCTAGAGAGAATATTTTGTAGAGGGTTTTGGTTTTGACTTGGGGATTTAGAAATTATGATTTAGATGAGTTAGTTTAGTTGTCTAAAATACTTATATAGTAGTTTAAAAATAGTCTAAAATGACACCACATAATAATTAATTTAAAAGGAAAACCCCAAAAGACACCTAAGTCTAACTGCCAAATGGCAATTTCAGTTACCACCCACGGCCACCCACCCACGATCTGTGGATGGACCCACGTGGCGTGCTGGTGAACTATGGGTTGGGTTCTGGGGCTGGTTTTTTGGAGCCTTGACACACGACCCCCACCCACGGGGCGTGGGTCCACCTACTGGCCGTATGTCCCCCTCGTGGGCGGACTGTTTTGGGGCCTTGTTTTAGGGTCCTCCTCAAGGACCCTTGGTTGGGCCTTGGAGAGTCGTACCTTGACATTTAAACCCAAAATTAAATATATTGAGTACCGGGAGTTATATACGACTCTAACCCTTACGTTAGGCTCTAGTTTAGTCTACTACTTTTATGTTAGGCTCTAGTTTAGTCTACTAGTTTTTGGAATGTTACATTATCTCCCCCTTGGGAACATTCATCCTCGAATTACGATCTAAACACCTTACGGAAATAAAGACTAAAGACTAGCAACCCAACATGCATGAAAACGTCAAAATAATGCAAAATCCAAAGGAGAAAACTTCAACTCTATCTCAACATAATCAATGCAACACAAGGAAATAGGAGCTACATCTAACAACCCAATGTGCATGAAACTCAATATTTATCATATTCATAGGAGGAGCTACCTTCTCCAACTAAAAGCATGCTCAACACAACATCATGGAGCCAATATACAATCATTTTCAAAAGCATACTAAAGTATGTCCATCAACTCATCTCATGAAGTCAAATATGCAACTCATACTAAATGCACAACAACATGAGAAATATATAAATCATGAAAACTCATTTTTCATACTAAACATGAATTTCATCAAGAACTTTCATAACATAAGGAAATCATGGGAAAGCATATATAACACACATGACTACCAAAACACTAAAACTCAAGAGGAACTACTTACCACAGGCTTCAATAGGAGTAGAAGGAAAGAGATGAGGTTATCAAGACTTCATATCGGCCTCGGCCTCCCAAGTAGCACCCTCAACTAGATGATTTCTCCATAAAACCTTTACGGAAACTATTTTCTTATTTCTCAACCTCTTAACTTGCCGGTCTAGGATTTCTACCGGAACTTCCTCATATGAGAGACTCTCATCAACCCCTAGGCCTTCTAAAGGGATAATGGATGCCGGATCTCCAATACACTTCTTATGCATGGAAACATGAAATACTGGATGAACCGGAGCCAACTCATTTGGCAAATCTAACTCATGGTCAACTTTCCCAATATGCTTCAAAATTTGTGATGGGCTCACATACCAGGGACTAAGTTTCCCCTTCTTGCCAAATCTCATCACACCTTTCATAGGTGAGATTTTTTAAATAGACCCAATCATTAACTTCAAATTCTAGATCCCTTCTTCTAACATCGGCAAAAGACTTTTGCTGACTTTGGGCCGTTCTCAACCTCTCTCTAATGAGTCAGACTTTCTCAATAGCCTTAGAAACTAGTTCGCGACCAATAAGAGCAATTTCACAAACCTCAAACCAACCAACCGGAGACCTACATCTCCTATCATACAAGGCTTCATAAGGAGCCATACCAATACTTGAGTGATAGCTATTATTGTAGGCAAACTCTAATAATGGCAAGCGGTCATCCTAATTACCCTTGAAATCTATAACACATGCCCTCAACATATCTTCTAATGTTTGAATGGTACACTGATGAGTCAGAGATTTGGACTCATTTAGGGCTTTATTTATAATGATTTAATGTCCTCAAATTCTTGTTTTGTGCCAATAACTGATGTAAAACCCTTGATTTCCAAGTATATGGATTGAGGAACAATGCAAGGACACTAGCGTGTAAAAAGGAATGAAGTAAGCTGAAAGAGTGAAGAAAAGAGAGTCTGGTGATCGCCAAGTCCATTTGGTGAGTCCCCGAGTGGCCATTTGACTGCCTAATGCTCCAGTTTGGAAAGCCCTGAAGGAGAAAATCAAGTTGGCAAGAGAAATAAGCAGTCGGCAGATCGCCGAGTGGTTCCACGATACAGATCAACAAATGACATTTTGGGAATTAAGAAGGATCATTAAAACTGATATTTTTGTACACACACATATGTAGATTATTAGTCAGATAGGATTTCAATATTTTCTTATCAAATAAGGGCAAAAACATCATTAATAAGGTTAGATTAGTAAAATATACATGTAATTAAAGTTTATTAAGGATTGTGTCAGGTCAAGAAACAACATTTTGGGAAATTAAAAAGGAGCATCAATTTGTACACACAGGTGTAGAGTATGAATCAGATGAGATTTACCATATCAACTTATCGAATAAGTATAGATGTAATGACCCTCCAGGTAATTTCCTCCATTTTTGATCTTTTCAACGTTTATATATTTTCTCTAGAGACCCAAAGTTATTTATGACTTCTTGGGACCGACAGGTTGGCCACCTGGTCATTTGTTTGAGTTTTGTGCATGTTTTTCTATTTTGGAGCTTCTAAACTTTGAACGGTTGAAACCGGACAAAATTTCAGGTAGGTAGCTTGAGAATACAATTTTGATGGTTTCATTAGCTCAAGAATGTCGAGTTTGGTCTAGATGTACCTTTAGTGAGGGGCTCGAGGCTTTTGGGCTCATTCTGAGCTACCTTGTGTCTTATGGCTAAAATAGAGCCTTGGGTGTGGGAGCCTATTTTGCGAGACGACCTCTGCTTGAAGTTTTGATATATTTGTTGAGTCCAGATTATTAAATTTGGTGGGGGTAGCATAGCTTATTTGCGTGCACGAGGTTCTGCATGTATCCCGAGCACCTCGTTAGAGTATTTTTCAACTCATATTCTCAGCTGGTCCAACAACCTAGTAATTCACGTTTGCACACCTAGAACTTTGTTTATAGAGGCCGCTAATTTATCTCTGCATTCACGAGCCTGGTGTTGCATTCATGCAGTGTTGGGTGCCTTGACCTCCACATTTGCATACATGCTCACACATTTGCGGAGTGTTGGGCCTCTAACCTTTCCCATTCGCGGATTCAGTCCCGCATTCATAGAGATGGGTCAGTGTTGACCCAATCCAATTAACTTAAATGACCACGGGTAAGGGCCCGCCTTCACAGAGGTCATTTAGTCTCGAAAACTCATCCCCATTCTCAATTTTCAAACTTCAATTTCTTGAGCTAGGGAGCTGTAATTGAGGAAATGTCTAGGAGGTAAATTCTTGTTATTAACCTCCATTCCTTGTCTTTAATGGTGTTTCATGAATTTGAGTTTTACAAGATTGTTTTAGTTGGGTTCTCGAGCTCCAATTTTGCCCAATTTTTGGGTACAAGTTCCTAGAGATATTACAGACCTAGTGACAGATTCAATTTCAGAATTCTGTTAATGGGTCTCATGGGCCCATGTTTTTACCCAATTTTGGTCTTGGATTATATTGTAGCAATATTGGTATCTTTATTCTCTTAGTAACTTGTAGTTTACAATGTTGATAGTATCATGGCATTCAAAGGATGTTGAGAAGGTGTGGGAAGCTCATGGATGGGTCGAGATTTCAGTTCAACTTCCAGGTAGGTTGTGGTCTCCTCTCTCTTAGATTGTGCTCTAAAAGATATTGCTTAGTATAGATGGAATGTGGTTAGGTATTGTATGTGATAGATTTAGTATTTCTCCCTTATTCGTGTTTCCTTGATTCCCATAGGAGCCTTAGGTTGGACTGCAGATTCCTTAGTTTAGGCTAGTAATTCCGTTCATAATTGTGCTACCTCTTGACATATCTTATCATTCACTTAGTTGTGGGTTAACTTTACCAAAAACGTACTCCTTTCAGTATCTGTACCTATAATACACCAAGCTTTATTAATTTCGACAATCATTTTAAGTTTCTCTGCAACTTGCTCAAATGTGTTTGCTCCAAAGGATCCTCATGTGATAGTATATGCCTACTCTTTCTATTGTCATCCAGTTCTCTTTAGAAAAACTACTTGAGTGACTCATTATCTATCTTGTGGTTCAGTAAAATTCTTAGATAACTTATAAATCGCTCGCATGCAGCACTCACTGGCTCTCCGGGTAGCTGCTCGAAGTTGTTAATTCTATCCTTCAGCTTCAACTTCTTTGACAATGAAAAGTATTTCTCTAGGAATATTTTGTGCAACTCATCTCATGTGGTAATTGATTTGTATGGGAGATCAAATAGCCACACAGTTGCATCACCAGTCAATGATAATGGGAACACACGCAACGTGGTGACATCTATGTCTAAGTCTGGTCTACCCACACTGCTTTTACAAACCCTGGTAACTTTGCTAAGATGGGTATATGGGACTTCAGATGGCATACTAGAAAATAACCCTCTAAATGTGAGAATTTGTATCATACGTTTAGTGACAATGAATGTCAATTCGTGCAGTAGTGGAGGTACAAAGATGTCACTTGTTGTTCGAATAACATCATGATCAACCCTGTAATTATTTCACACCTCGATTGCTGCTGTCTCTCTGGGTGGAGGTTGATCTTGCACTATCAGTGGGTTGTTCTGGTTGTTTTCCTGTACTTCTTCTGCATGAGCTTCATTTACCCTCTTGCCCCCTTCCAATTGGATCTTCATTCAGTCCTAGATTTTTGCTACGTCCGGTGTTGGCCATTCTTCAAAGAGTTTTATTTAGTTTTGGATTATATGGGATTAAGGGAAATCCTTTACTCAGTGTACTCTGCATACACTTAGAACTAAACCTGTAAGAAACAAAAAAAAAAGAAAATGTAAATCAGAAAATAATGACTAACACTCCAATAAAAAAATAGTTTAATCCAAAAGCCTTATTCCACCGCAGCAGCACCAAGATTTGATACGCCCAAATTACACCTTCCAAAAGAAGTATAAGCGGTTCTTGCTCAAATAAAGAGTCATAAATAGGATTGAATGTTTGTAAAATCAATAGAAGATAAAACGAGGATATTTATGTTCCCTTCAAGTCTTAACGCAACAAACCTCGTAGTAGTAACCTTGTATAGTGCCTAGTATGCAAAGTCGGTAAGTTAGGTATCACATAAGTGGATAGTCACTTACCTAACTGAATTTCACCTTGCAACTTTGGTCGGTCTACGGGTGTATGACTTACTAACCCTTACCCTTGACCCCAAATTAGCTATTCCTGGTCTGTTCAAGCTATTAGATAAGGGTTGGTACCCTCAAATCTCTGCTGTATAATTCCTTTTCCCATGCATTACCCCCTTGGTCAGGCAAGTAGAAATAAGGCGAGTTCTACCGTAGGCCTCTGTTAAAAAGCAATCAAATTGAAGAGAGAAACAATACATGCATAAACACTATTCAAGAATTACTAGTTATTGGGTCTAGCTTGTTAATTTCTCATGGTTCCCACAACCCTAGTTGTGGATTTAGCTACTCATGCTTGATTGATCACAATTCATAATAATTTGGTTAAGATAAATTATTGCACTTACAATTAGAGTAGTTGAATTCTAGAATCTTAAATTGATGAAAGAATATGTAATATAAACAAACCATTCCAGAATTAAAATGGAAAAGTGTTTGAACAATTAATTCTTAAAACAAAACTCCAAACTGTGAGCTGTCTAACATCCAATAAATAAATAAAAAAAATACTATTTATTGATATCTAATACTAATTAAGACTAGGAAAACATAAAAAAGTAGGACTCGACAGTCGTTTCTACAGTGTATGTCTACGACTCGTAGGAGTTTCTATGGCTCGTAGACCTTTTGTGGAAGTAGCATTCCGAATATTTCTTTGGACTCTTTCTACGAACATGTTCTATAGCTCATAGACCTTTGCACGACATGTCTTGTCTAATCATAGTCCATGTACCGGAGATCAAAATCTCTCGTATCTTCTCTACTTGGTCCTACGGCTCGTAGTCCGGTCTCGCTACTCCATACTTAGTTCCAAAAACCACTTGTTACTTTTAAGACTCGTTCCTATGGCTCGTAAAAAAGTCTATGGATCATAGGTGAACTTGTCGAACCTTAAAAACCTGTTGTTTCAGTGTACGCTTCAACTCGACTTGCCAAAACCTATTTTCCTATAAAACAAAGATAAAATACCATCAGATCTACTAACAAGTGCTTAAAAGACATGAAAAACCTCAAGTTTAAAGCATTATACGTACCATATATATGTGGTACATCATCTACCAAACATAGGTTAAAATATACATTCACTTGTAGTATCCATTAACAAATCAAGCAGTAGTTGGGTAAACTTTCTTCATCCGCGAATTCACGCCAGAAAGGAAATTCCAAGCATTACTATCAAAAATATGAAGAATGACGGGCACTGCATGGCTATCACTACATGAGGTGGAAAGCAAACCATCAATCATCCTATACCTACAGTGGTGGAAAGTTCGAAGGAACTCAAAGATACTGGAGTTGAAGAAGTGGAAAAACCCAAAGATCAAGGAAAGAAGATTAAGCCACTGAAAAGATAATTCTGATTCCTCAACCTCCTCCTCATTTCATCAGAAATTAGTCAAGAAATCTGAGGAAGGTAAATATCGCAAGTTCAACTCAATGTTGAAGCAACTCTCAATCAACGTTCATCTAATTAAAGCGCTAACAAATGTCGGGCTACACAAAGTTCATGAAGGATCTAGTGACTAAGAGAAGGGCTGATATTTTGAAAGGTTGTGACAAGTTGTAACATTGTAGTGCCATAGCCACCATATTATTAGTTCAGAACAAGGAGGATCCCGGAACTTTCCTAATTCCATATATAATTGGTGCATTTTGTTTTGTTAAAGATCTATATGATTTGGGTGCTATCATAAACTTGATTCCTTTATTGTTGTTCAGAAAGTTGGATTTAAGAACCAACCAAACTGCTTTCAATGAGGCTACTTATAACGGATAGCACTATAAATCAATCAATTGGTGTCCTTCGTGATGTTCTAGTTAAGGTTGAAGCTTTCATATTCCCTACAGACTTTATGAATCTGGACTGCAAGGTTGATTTTGAATTGCCCATCATCTTAGGATGACTATTCCTTGCAACTGGGCGTGCTTTGGTTGATATGGAAAAAGGAAAGATGTTGTTCAGGCTAAATAATGAAGAGGTATCTATCAATATCTGTCAATGGATAGAGCATCAAAGTGATCTCAAAGTATTGTGCATCTTGAACTTTACTATTGAGGAGCAACTAGAGGTGCCAATTGAAGAAGACTTGGTGTAAAGGTGCTAGCGACAATGATTATGAACTTTAATAGAGAACACATTGAGGAGTATGACCAAATGGTCAATGCACTTAATGTATTGTAGAAGTTTATTTATGCACCAAAGAAGTTGGAGCTGGATATGAAGAATAGAGAGATCCCACCTACAAAACCATCCAAATATGAGCCTCTGAAGTTGGAACTCAAAGCTCTCCCATCTCACTTGAGGTATGTGTTTCTGTCCCAAACAATACTTTGCCGTCATCATTGCTGCAGATTTATTAAAGGAAAAGTAGAGGCTTTGCCATCTATGTTGAGATTCTTCACGAGGGCGATTGGATTGACTATTGCTGAAATCATAGGCATTCCATTAGTTACATGTTCTCATAAATTCCAACTCATGCCTGACTGCAAACCTAGCATTAAGCACCAAACGAGACTTAATCCATCGATGAAAGAAGTCATCAAGAAGGAAATCATCAAGTGGTTAGATGCTGGAGAGGTTTATTCTATTGCTGAAAGTAAATGGGTAAGCCCTGTTGATACGCTCAAATTACACCTCCCTAAAGAAGTATAAGCGATCGTTATCACGTAAAGAACCCAACTTGTAGGTTGGGGTCGATCCCACGAGGAAAATGGTTTAGACTTTACTTTTAACCAACAATTATATTCAATTAGCCAAAGTACTTCCAGAAACAAGTAATAAAAAGGGGGGGGGGTTTGTGAAACAAATTGTAAGAATTTAATAAGTAATCAGTAATCA
>NW_006239213.1:354049-354307 GCF_000226075.1 Solanum tuberosum | reverse complement strand
AGAATTAAAAAAAAGGGGGGGGGGGTGAATTTGTGAAACAAATTGTAAGAATTCAGTAAGAAATCAATAAAGAAAGGTCAATTTCAGTTGTTATCAAGATGAGAAAATTAACTAGGGTATACGTGTTCACCACAAGCTCATAACGCAGTAATCCTAGTAACCGCAATCCTTTCCTAGTGTATTATATACAAAGTGATAAGTTAGTTATCTCTAAATTCTTGGTCCGACATCTAGAGAATTTCACCCCGCACCTTGGTC
>NW_006239213.1:353392-353631 GCF_000226075.1 Solanum tuberosum | reverse complement strand
CCCAAGTCACAAAGTAAAACTAGAATAATAATCTCTAACCCTCAAAAACGAGGTTTACATGCCCTATTTATAGAAAACAAATCCTAAGTAAAAAGGGAAAGAAATTAAGGAAAGTTTGTTTCAGGTGTCTTCATTCTACGAGACTGACTTACGGACCGTCGATGGATCTACGGTACGTAGGTCCCTTCCATCAGCCAGGACTTAGAAAATATTTCAGCTTCCAAAAATCAGCTTCTCTG
>NW_006239213.1:351106-352388 GCF_000226075.1 Solanum tuberosum | reverse complement strand
TTTTTTTTTGCCCTGTTTTTGCCATCCAATCGTTTTACTTTCTTTCCCTTTATTTTCTTCAACCATGAATGTGACTTCAGACTTTGCAGCTCTTTTTTTTTTTTCTACTTTTTTTTTTTTACTTTTAGCTTTCAACAAGTCACATATTTTCACACCCATTTTAAATTCAGTTCCCTCTTTCATAGCCACCCTCAACTTATGGATTTTCCATTAGTTGAGGTACACAATACCCGATGTCGGGTCAGGGCCAAGATTGAAGTTACTTTTTACATTAGCCACCCTCAACTTAGGCTTTTGGCCTAAGTCAAAGTGCACATGTCCAAGCAGATATCGGGGCCAACATAGTAGATTATGGGAAAGTGAGTTCAGGGTTTAGAAAGAAATGGTTTAATTTTAGGCTCAAATTATTTGGATCAAAAGGAGCATTTATTTCATTTGGTTGGATCCTTCTTTTTAGGCGATTTGTGGACTTTTCAGAACAATGGCCTATGATCACTTCCTAACTTCTAGATTGAATTGTCTTAGCAGGACTAACCAGGAAAGTTCTAGTTTTGCACAAAAACTGTTTGAACACTCAACGATTCTCACACACTATTGGCACATAGTTCCATTATCAGATTATCAGATTACCCAGTTCAAGTTTCAGCTTAAGTCATGCCATCAAGTTGATTCGTTATTATGTCATACTCAGAGCCAACATATTCAACTGATCGCAGCCTACAAATTCTAGCATACATCCCAAAATCTGACGGGTATCATTTTTTCATAAGCCATCATGTTTCTTTATTTATCATGCTTCTACACATACGATCCTAAGACATGCCGGTTCAACAAAAATTAAACAGTCTCTTGGGGGAAAAGAACACAGGCAAGAAAACCCCAAGAGAGGATTCATGAGTTGGGTTATTCAGACTTCACACTATCACTCATAATCCATTTACCCCACCCCTAACAAACATAGATGCACGTGTCCTCAATGCATACAGAAACAGTAAAAGAAAATGGATTGGATGAAGCAAACCTGTGGCGCAAAGCGCCGGCGACTCATCAACAAGTCGGGGGGTCCGATTTCCCGGAGCCTGCTGGAAAAATAGTGGGGGCACCCTCAGTAATGCCAACATCTGCAATCGTAAAACCCTCAGTAGTGCTCTCTATCAATCTCTCCGCACCATCAGTGGTGCTCACTACGTCCCTCAAAACCGGCTGGACCTCTACGACTGGGGCAGAGCTCGTTGCCTCTGCAACTCTCTCACGCGCCCTCTGCTGGCGCAACTCTTCGTCT
>NW_006239213.1:348952-350463 GCF_000226075.1 Solanum tuberosum | reverse complement strand
GACTTCTGCATCCATGGCTGGATGTGATGCAGCAGTGTGGCCATCTGAGCCTCTAACTTCTGTACTCTGGCCAACTGGACAACAGTAGCTCCTAACTGCAGTGTGGATCGGGAAGAACTAGGAGCCATACTAGCTGCCTGGGATGAGGAGCCCGGGTCAGTGTCGGTGTGGTCTGGGATAATGGGGTCACCGCCCTGTGTCTGCCCCACTGTGTCTGGAAGATCGGTACCCAAGGGAGGTACCTCAATCTGGGTCTCTCTGCGAGGTGCTGCCACGTTTGCCTCATCTTTAATAAGGCCGATGTCCAATGTCCCTGTAGGGTGGACTAACTTGTCACAATGCCAGATCGGCACTCCAGAGTCCCAGCACAAATGAAAATTTAGACATGGGAAGGGGTAAGTAGTGCAGGTCCAGAAAGCCATCTCGTGAATTTCTGCCAGCAGCATGCGGGCAAAGTCGATCTCCACTCCTGCTACCAATGCTGCAACCATCACTGCTCTGTCCCAAGTGACTTGATTGTCAGCTTTTGTAGGCGAAACTATGTTACGTACCAGCAGCCAAAAGAACTTGGCCACAAAATTTAATGTGGCCTTCCGGATGCCCAACCGTGGGGCGGCGACCCATTCCGCACGCTCGCCATCTGCAGCAATGTACCTGGCTAACCATAGTAGAACAGCCTCTCACTGCTCAGCGTTCCTCTAGAAAGCGCCACTCCTTACGATGTCCCATCGGTAGTCAATCTCTGAAGTGTTGAGAGACCAAGAGTGACCCATGGTAGGACCATAGAGAAAACGACTAATGGTGGCAGGTGATATGTCCACCGGACAACCTCGGACCATAGTGGAAGTGAGAGGATCTTGGGCTAGGGGCTTTGACTGCTTGGTAATTGAACTTCGGAGAGTGGCGGCATATGAGGCGTAGAATTCTCGCATAATCTCCTCGCTATAGGTCCCTGGGTATCGAGCCATCCAGTCACACTTGTGAAAGTTAAACAGCCGGTGGATGTCTAGGACAGTGTGCAAGCTCCATGTGAGGACTCTGCGCTCCTCTGTAATAAGTCGGGCCATTTTCTGTTTGTCATTGATCATCTTGGCATCCCGATAAATTTGCCATTGACCCTCGACGCACCATCTATTTGGCTCGCCAGCGTGGTGCATGTATGGACTCCGAGCTAGTTGCCTCATCAGACGAGACTGCTTGGTCATTCTCCCCAGATCCTGTGGCTGATTTAGCACTGGACCCTGCAGCATGGGCAGACTCAGATCCTGAAGGATGGGCAGACTCGGAGACTGAAGCATGGGCAGACTCGGATTTGGACATAGAACCCTCTGAACTGGAAGCAGCCCCAGTTGGTGATCCGATTAGTGTGTGCTCCTCATCAGACTGGGAGACAATGACTACGTCGGGAAGCACCTTCTGGGGGGTGCCTCTAGTGCCTCGAGGTGCAGTTCGAGAAGTCCTGGTGTTGAGAGGAACATATGCTGGATCTGTGTCGGTGTCTGTGTCCTCAT
>NW_006239213.1:345106-348634 GCF_000226075.1 Solanum tuberosum | reverse complement strand
ACGAACCTCATCTACGGTCCGTAGATGGATCTACGTTCCGTAGACGGGGTATCGTGGATGCCATCTGTGCCAGGTATCATACACTTTTGGCCTTAGTTTTCAACATTAACACAATCTCATCATGCATTTACAACATTAAATTATGCTAGTTTTTCATTCTTAGGATTTCGACTGATCATTTTACCAAACAATTTAGACTAGTTGTGGAACCCTAAGTCGAAACTAGCATATAGTATTTACGATCACATAAATTGATATTCCACTAATGCTATACAACCACTATATATCGTTCCAAGGGCATTGTAATTTTCAACTTTATCATGCAATTTCATCTAGCAATTACCCAAGGTCAAGACCCAACTCCCGACTTTCTATATTCAATCTATGAATCAAAATTCAAAGTGAGGGGAAAGTCTATTACCTTACAAGCAACAAGGAGTGGGGTGATTGCGTGACGACACAAAGCTTAGCAAGATCAAGGAGTCACCTCTTCGTTACTAACCAAACACCGGACCTTTTTTATGAACTATGGAATGAGTTGTATTTGAAATGGAAGGGAAATTGGGGAATTATGGAAGGATGATATTATGGGGGAGTTATGGATTGATTTAGGGGGGTTATGGGATGGTTGAAATGGTTTTGGGAGTAATGGAGGGAAGAGGAATGGTTTAAAAACAAATGGGGGTTTTTAAATAGGGGTCCGGGTCGGGTCAGTCATCATGAGGGTTTGGACTCACGAGACCCCGTCTACGGCCGTGAGTCTATCTACGGTCCGTAGATCAGGACAATAGATCACTCTTAAACTTGAAACAATTTAGAGGCGTACCTGTGATCTACGGACACCATCCACGGTCCGTGGATTAAACGACGGACCGTCGATGGGTTCCGTAGACCTCTGCACCAGAGCATTTTCTGCAGATTTTTCATGGTGTACCTGCACATGTAGCAACCAATAGGCTATTCTTTTTACGTTTTCTGGACACTTTTTTGACACGGACCCTATTCTTCTTCTAGCCAACACTAGTACAAAACTAAAACAACAGGGAAGAAATCAAACAAAGCAAACTACTAGAGAAAAACTATATCCTATCGTTGGCTAGATTATACATCTTGGGTTGCCTCCCAAGCAGCGCTTGATTTAATGTCGCGGCACGACGCAGGCCTCTTGATTACTCAGACTTCATCAAGATTGTAGGCCTCAATCACTTCTTCTACAGTTTCAACATTTCCCAGATATATCTTGATCCTTTGCCCGTTAACCATGAACCTTGTTCCATCCCTATTTTCAAGCTCAATTGCTCCATGGGGAAGCACTTTTGTTAGCAAAAACGGCCCAGTCCATTTGGACTTGAGTTTTCCTGGAAACAAGCGCAACCTAGAGTTGAATAGAAGCACAAGATCACCAACCACAAATTTTCGCTTTTCAATTCTTTGATCATAGTACCTCTTCATCTTCTTTTTGTACACGGCTGAACTTTCATAAGCTTTTAGGTGAAACTCATCAAGCATATTCAAGTCATTCATTCTTTGGTTAGATGCGGCGCCCCGATCCAAATTTAACTTCTTTATTGCCCACATCGCCTTATCATCTAGCTCTACTGGCAGATGACAAGATTTCCCATATATAAGTTGGTAAGGAGACATATCTATGGGGGTCTTGTATGCAGTGCGATATGCCCATAGAGCATCATCAAGCTTCCTTGACCAATCCGTTCTATTAGCGTTCACAGTCTTCGCCAATATCTGTTTGATCTCTCTGTTGGATACTTCAACTTGACCGCTAGTCTGTGGATGGTAATGAGTGGCTACATTGTGACGGACACCATATTTCTCAAGTAGTGCCTTGAAAACCTTATTACAAAAGTGAGAACCTCCATCGCTAATAATAGCCCTCGGTGTACCAAATTTGGAGAAGATATTCTTTTTCAAGAATGCGGTGACACTTTTACCTTCATTGTTGGAGAGTGCAACTGCTTCCACCCACTTCGATACATAATCAACCGCAACAAGAATATACTTCATCCCATATGAACTCACAAATGGACCCATAAAATCAATGCCCCATACATCAAACAACTCTATCACCAATATAGGATTCATTGGGAGCTCTTGCCTCTTTGAAATTTCTCCTTCTCTTTGGCAACGATCACAAGACTTGGCGAAATCATGAGCATCTTGGTGGATGGTAGGCCAGTAGTATCCACACTGCAAAATCTTATGTGCAGTCCGAATACCACTATGATGCCCACCAACGGGCGATGAATGGCATGCTTCAAGTACACTCAACATCTCAACCTCGGGGACACAACGACGAATAATTCCATCAACACAACTACGATACAAATAAGGTTCATCCCAATAAAAACCACCGCAAGAAGTTCTTGTTCGATCACAATATAGTTCTTCTGGGCCTCATTTAGAGCTTTGCTAGCATAGTAAATAGGATGAAGGATTTTCTCTCGCCGTTGTCCCAATACTACACCAAGCGCCAATCCGCTCGCATCGCACATTACCTCAAACGGTTGTCCCCAATCCGGTGAAATAATGATTGGTGCTGTAACCAACTTCTTCTTCAACTCTTCAAATGCTCTAAGACAATCATCATCAAAATAGAACTTACACTCCTTCTCAAGCAGTTTGCACAACGGATGTGCAATTTTAGAGAAATCTTTGATGAATCTCCTATAAAAACCTGCATGCCCAGGATAACTTCTAACACCTTTTACAGAAATACGTGGTGGAAGCTTTTCTATTACCTCAACTTTAGCTCTATCAACCTCAATACCTTCTTTGAAATTCGATGACCCAACACTATACCTTCTTTTACCATGAAATGACACTTCTCCCAATTCAGCACCAAGGTGCAGTCTTCACACCTTTTAAGCACCTCGGCCAGATGATCTAGACAACGATCAAAAGACTCACCTACAACTGCAAAATCATTCATGAACACTTCAATTGTGTCCTCCACCATATCAGAAAATATCGACATCATACACCGCTGGAAGGTTGTTGGAGCATTGCATATTCCGAATGGCATCCATTTGAAAGCAAAAGTCCCATATGGGCAAGTGAAGGTGGTCTTTTCTTGGTCTTCTGGAGCTATAGAAATTTGATTGTAGCCCAAATACCCATCAAGAAAACAATACCAACCCTTTCATGCAAGTCTATCCAGCATCTGGTCCATGAACGACATAGGAAAGTGGTCTTTTTCTGTCCACGCATTCAACTTCCGGTAATCCATACAAACTCTCCATCCAGTAACAGGCCTCATTGGAACAAGCTCATTTCTTTCATTTGGAACCACAGTCATACCACCCTTTTTAGGTACACACAGTGCAGGGCATACCCAATTACTATCTGAGATGGGATAAATAACTCCCGCATCCAACCACTTGATGATCTCCTTTATAACTACCTCTTGCATAGGTGGATTTAATCTTCTCTGGTGCTCAATACTGGGCTTATGATCTGGCATGAGTTGGATTTTGTAAGAGTAAATACCGGGAGGAATCCCAATGATATCCG
>NW_006239213.1:332937-338928 GCF_000226075.1 Solanum tuberosum | reverse complement strand
ACAAAATTGTTGACCTTATCTTTGTGATTGAGCTTCTTGGACACCGGATAGTGCTTTGCTTTGAACACCTCAGCCAGTTGGTCCCATGTGAATATTGAGTTATACGGAAGCTCAGTGAACCATACTGCAGCATCGCCTGTCAGTGGCAGAGGGAATAATCGTAATCCAATTATATCCATATCCAAATCTAGTCTACCTACACAACTTTTGCAAGCCACCCTTAGCTTGGCTAAGTGAGCATGTGGATCCTGTGATGGTGATCCTGAGAATAAGCCCTTTCCTGTAAGCATCTGCATCAAGCTACTAGTCACCACAAATGGCACTTGGTCGGAAACCCCTCGTCTGATCATTCACATCATAAGCATCCTTATCATAGTAACACTCTTCAACTGGTGGTGGAGTTCTAGTTAAGTAATTCACAGCATTTACCTTTTCTGCTCCTCCGCTCACATGCTTCAATACCAACCCTAACTCGGTCCTCATCTGGGCCATTTCCTCACGAATATCATTTGCAGAATTGTTATTTGTATTATGAATGGCAAATGTGTTTCTCCCAGTATCTGACCTCCTAGTGCTCTATGCTTTATTGTTGCGAGAGATCCTCTCCAGTTTTTCAGCAATCTGTGCATATGTACAATCACCATATGAACCTCCGGCAATAGTGTCAAGTACTGCTTTATTGTTATCATTCTTTCCTCGATAGAAGTATTCCTTCAGTGACTCATTATCAATACGGTGATTTGGGACACTTCTAACAAAGGCAGTGAATCTGTCCCACGAGCTACTCACAGACTCTCCAGGTAATGCCACAAAATTGTTGACCCTATCTTTGTGATTGAGCTTCTTGGACACTGGATAGTACTTTGCTTTGAACACCTCAGCCAGTTGGTCCCATGTGAATATTGAGTTATACGGAAGCTCAGTGAACCATACTGCAGCATCGCCTGTCAGTGAAAGAGGGAACACTCGTAATCCAATGACATTCATATCCAAGTCTGGTCTACCCACACAACTTTGCAAACCACCCTTAGCTTGGCCAAGTGAGCATGTGGATCCTCCGAGACTGACTTACGGACCATCGATGGATCTACGGTCCGTAAGTCCCTTCCGTCAGTCAGGACTTAGAAAATATTTCAGCTTCCAAAGAGGTAGGACAATAGGTCCATGAGAGTCTTCTAAATCGTTGTTGCCCCGATAGTTGTCATGTTGTCGTGGGCTTGGTGGACCATGCACCCTCACTGCATCTCCCAGTTGATTTTCAGTCTAGACCCCGGTTTTCTCACCAACTACTCTTGGCTGTTGTAACTCAACTGCATCACCAAGATTTACTCCGATAGGATTAACTGGAAGTCCTTGATTTATTCATTTTTCTCAAAGTTCTGTTCAACTCTGGATCGTACGGAGTGAGTGGTTCGCCTTGGCTCCATGTACTTGGCATACACTAGAGTCAGAATCTGAGAGAGACAAAAACAAAAAGAAAAAGGTAAAATTAGGAAATATTTGACTAACGTTCAATAATGTAGTTAAAAATAAATCTAAAAGCCAAATTCCTCGGCAGCGGCGCCAAAATTTGATACGCTCAACTTACACTTCCCTAAAGAAGTGTAAACGATCGTTATCACGTAAAGAACCCAGCTTGTAGGTTGAGGTCGATCCCACGAAAAAAATGGTTTAGACTTTGCTTTTAACCAACAATTATATTCAATTAGCCAAAGTACTTCCAGAAACAAGTAATAAAAAGGGGGGGAATTTGTGAAACAAATTGTCAGAATTCAGTAAGAAATCAATAAACAAAAGTCAATTTCAGTTGTTATCAAGATGAGAAAATTAACTAGGGTATACGTGTTCACCACAAGCTCATAACGCAGTAATCCTAGTAACCGCAATCCTTTCCTAGTGTATTATATGCAAAGTGATAAGTTAGTTATCTTTAAATCCTTGGTTCGGCATCTAGAGAATTTCACCCCGCACCTTGATCCGGCTACGTGTGTATAATTTACTAACCCTTACCTTTACCTCATATTAGACATCATAATCGATGTTTGGCTTAGTTATTACTTCGCACCAATCGACACTAGCCTATTAGATAGTATCACACTAAATCTATGTTGATAATTCTTTTCTTGTTAATTACCTCCTTGGTCCGGCAAGTAGTAACAAGGCGAGTTCTAACGTTGGCCACCGTTAAAAAGACTTCTAAACGAAAGAATTATCAATGCATGCAAAACACTATTCAAGAATTACTTATTTACTATTCATACTTTGTTAATCGCTCATGGATCCCACAACCCTAGTTGTGAAGTTTAGTTACCCATAATAGCAAGAACACAATTCATAATATTAGATGAAGAAATCATGAACCTACGTAAAGAGAATAATAAACCCAGAAAATTAACTTGAATTGCAAAGCTAAAATCTTCAAACAAACTTGGGAAATCAAAAATTGCTCGGGTTGCAAATTAATCTCCAAAGTCACCAAGTAAAACTAGAATAATAATGTCTAACCCCCAAAAACGAGGTTTACATGCCCTATTTATAAAAAACAACTCCTAAATAAAAAGGGAAACGAATTAAGGAAAGTTTTGTTCAGGTACGCGTCTTAAATCCACGAAGAAAACAAATCCCAAGTAAAAAGGGAAAGAAATTAAGGAAAGTTTGTTTCAGGTACGCGTCTTCATTCCACGAGACTGACTTACGGATCGTCGATCGATCGACGGTCCGTAGGTCCCTTCCGTCAGCCAGGACTTAGAAAATATTTCAACTTCCAAAAATCAGCTTCTCTGAAGCAAACGATGGACTAGGAGTACGGACCGTAGATCGATCTACGGTCCGTCAATCCCCTCCGTAGCTCCACACTTAGAATCTTCAAAAATCAAGTACTGGAACCCTCGCAGTATCAATCTACGGATCAACAGTACGGTCCGTAGATCAATATACGGACCGTCAATGGCCACCGTGTTTCCACACTTGGTCAGATTTCCCTGATTTGTCTTCCATACCTTGCCTGCTGATCTACGGTCATCAAATACGGGCCGTCGATGGACCTACGGTCCGTAGATCACCTTTGTGAATGCCCTTTTTCTGCATTTCTTTCAGCTGTCCCTATACTTCCGCGCCTGAACATCTTTCCTGCAAAATATGATAAAAACACATAAAAACCAATACAAAAAGGCCCTATACACACACAACTTGTAAGTGAAATGTATTAGAAATACCGTAAACTCACGGTATATCACTTGTTCAATGTGTGCCTAAGAAGGGAGGAATCACCATCGTTCCCAATGCAAAGAATGAGATTATACATGTGAGGTCGGTCACTAGTTGGAGAGTATGCATGAATTATCTCAAATTGAATACATGGACAAAGAAATATCACTTCCTAATGGCATTCATGGATCATATTTTAGATCATTTTACTGGTAAAAGATGGCACTATTTTCTTGACGGTATTCAAGCTACAATCAAATTTCTATCAATCATGAAGACCAAGAGAACGCCACTTTCACTTTCTCATATAAGACGTTTGCTTTCAAGAGGATGTCTTTCGGGTTGTGTAATGTACCAATGACTTTTAAACATTGCATGATTTCTATATTCTCAAACATTGTGTAAGACTCTATTGAGGTTTTCATGGATGATTTTTCTGTAGTAGGTGACTCGTATGATGATTTCTTGGCTCATGTAGGTGATGTACTGAAATGGTGTGAATAATGCAATCTTGTGCTAAATTGGGAGAAGCTTCAGTTAATGGGGAAAGGAGGCATGGTTCTTGGTCATCAAATCTCCAACGAAGGCATTAAAGTGGATCAAGCTAAATTGAAAAATTGCCTCCCCATATCTCTGTGAAGGGTGTTAGAAGCTTTTTGGGACATGCTAACTTTTATCAAATATTTATCAAGGATTTCTCCAAGATAGCGCACCTATTATGAAAGTTACTTGAGAAGAAGCTTGTCTGAAGGCGTTTAAAGGATTGAAAGAGAAGCTTATTTTTGCATCTATCATTATTTCACCGGATTAAGGACAATCATTTGAAGTTATGTGTGATGCAAGCGGGGTGGTGCTTGACATAGTGCTAGGTCAAATGCTTGAGAAGATTCTTCACGCCATATACTAAGCTAGCAATGCCCTGAATATTGCTCAAAGAAATTACACAGTCACTGAATAAGAATTGCTTGTTGTAGTCTTCTCATTTGAGAAATTTACATCATAGTTGCTTGGCACCAAAGTTATTGTGCACACTAATCATGCAACATTCAGGTACCTTATGGCAAAGTAGGATTCTAAACCAAGAGTGATTCGTTGGGTGTTGTTGTTCCAAGAAATCATTTTCGAAGTTAGAGATAGAAAAAAGGATCAAAAATCAAGTTGTTGATCATTTGTCCAGATAGGAAGTAGAAGCAATGTTGAAATTGGCCGATGAGTTTGAGATAGATGATACTTTTACAGATGAGTAAGTCTTGGCTGCTTTATATGATCTGATCCCACGGTTCGCTGATTTTGCTAATTATTTCATGAGTGATGTGGTGCCTTTAGATTTGTCATTTCACCAATTCAGAAAGTTTTTTTCCTATTGTGAAGAAGTTCATATACGAAGAGCCATACTTGTTCCGTGTTTGTACTAATAGGATTATTCGTCACTGTATATGTGAGGTTGAGATGATACGAATACTTTAGGCATGCCATTCATCACCTTTTGGACGTCATCATAGTGATATCCGGATTGCCTTAAAAATCTTTCAATGTGGGTATTACTAGCCTACAATTTACTAAGATGCTCATGAATTCGTCTAGTCTTGTGATAGTTGTCAAAGGGAAAGAGGTATTTCAAGGAAACATGAACACCCCTAGGCCTTCACAAATTCCCGTCTACTGACCATCGGAGTTTCAAAGGCTTTAGTAGGTCGACACAACACTTAGTAAATTTTGAGAAACATAGCTGGAGTCTAGAGTGCAGACTACATACCATAAAACTTTCTACGGTTCATATTGTGCACTCGTAAACCTAAAGAGGCAATTGTACTGAGGTTTCTACGGGTACCATCTATGGTTCATTGAATGAACTACGACTCGTAGGTGGGACCCGTAGAACTAGTCCTTTATGAATTTATTCACCCTAGATTTATGAACAAGGTCCACTAGATTGCAGATGGTAAGGAGTTTATACGCTATGTTAAACACCATATTTCTCAAGAAACACCTAGAACAACTTATTACAAAAGTGGGAATCTCCATCGCTGGTTATTACCCTTAGTGTACCAAATCTGAAGAAAATATTTCTTTTAAGAAATGAAGTGAGCTTTAATTCTTGAATCCTTTGGTTTATAATTATATCATCGATCTTTATCACTATTTTGAAACTTCAATTCAAGATTTCAGAACTCAACTACGCTAATTGTAATTTCATGATTTATTTTAACCAAATTAATATGAATTGTGATCATCCAAGCCTGAGTAGCTAATTTCACAACTAAGGTTGTAGGAACCATGAGAAATCAAAAAGTATACCTAATAACTAGTAATTCTTGAATAATGTTTATGGACGGATTATTTTTCTCTTCGTTTTGATTAGAAATCGGCTTATTCCTACTCGTTGGACCAAGGGGGTAACGAATGGGAAAAAGGACTATACAACATAGATTTGAGGCTACCAACCATCATCTAATAGCATAAATGGACCAAGGTATAACTAATCTAGGGTCAAGGATAAGAGTTATGAAAGTATACACCCATAGATGGACCTAGTTACGTGGTGAAATTAATCTATCTAGGGGACCAACCACTTAAGTTATACCTAATTACCAACTTTGCATTCTGGACACAAGACAAGGTTAGTACTATAAGGTTCACTAAGGTAAGGACTTTTGGGGAACACAAACACCCTAGTTTTATCTTTTATTGATTGTTGGAAACATAAATCTTGCTACATTTGTTACTTGTTACTACAATCATTCAATCAACATTTTGTTTCACAACCCCCCCCCCCCCCCCTTT
>NW_006239213.1:329363-332861 GCF_000226075.1 Solanum tuberosum | reverse complement strand
TTTTTTTTTCCCTTCTCTTTTTTTTCTTTTTTTCCCCCCCCCCCCCCCCCTCCTTTACGAATATAACTCAACTAAAGTATAATTAGCAAACAATTACACTATGTCTAGACCTTATTTCTCGTTGAATCGAACCCTAACCTCCGTTAGCTTCTTTCTTTGAACAACAACCACTTATATTTCTATTAGAAGTTGTAATTTGGGCATATCATGTTAATTATTTATTTTTTAGTATCGGACCACACAAATAAATTCTTTTAAAAGGTATTTTCATATATGTCCTCAGAAAATATAATTATACACTTGCCTTATGCGGTGTATGAAAATTAAAATTTTGCTAACTAAATGGGATTAACAATCATCCATTTTAGTAACTTAAATACTTCTCTCATTTTGATTTCATGACTTTAATACATTATATAATATTATTTATGACATATTGCTTTTAAAAATAATAATAATTGTATACTCACTAATGTAGAATACACGTATGAAAAATGTGTATGCCTTTGCTAACCTTCTACATAAAGGTATAAAGTAGCACTCTATACACTTATTAGTTAACTAAGGCCTCATTTGTTTGCACTTAATGGAGGTCTAAATATTAATCATTCAAATTCACCGCCCATTAAGTCCATTTGATATTTAGATCTGAATTTTAATCATCCAGATTCAGCCCATTAAGTACATTAGTTACATTTTAAGAATAGCCCCTTAATGGATCTGAAGATATCTTAACAAATCAGATATTTCGAGGAATCTAAACAACATTCATAACTCAATAATATTATTGGTGTATTGATGTTTATCAAAAACTCTTATTGCAATAATATTTTTGGGTATATTGATGTATATCAAGAACTCAAGGTTTCTGAGTTAAAAACTATTAGTCATGATTGAAAACAATAACTATGTATACATATTTGAGGTCTCTTATTAAAATTTTATTTTAGACCACCAATTTTATTGAGACTCTTTGATCATCAAATCCGTTTGTGAGATTACACTGGATATATTATTATTGTTGAACTATGTGTATACTTTTGGTATTTTATTATAAATTTGTTTATCCCATTAATTTTATTGAGACTCTTTGATTATTAAACTTTCTTGTATGATTAACATGAGTTCAGGGTTGGAGTCCAAGTTGTACCTATCCACGCTCTTGTGTTTTGTCTGCATATGCTCTATTGATATAGATACACCTCATAGAGTTGAAGATATAGTTGTTGACAAAAATGATGGATCTCCTAATAATTCTCCATTCCAATCTTTAGTTTTGGTAGAAAGAAAAGTTTTGGAAAAGAAAAGAAAAATAATTCGTCTCAATTTGAAAATGATGAGAAATGACTACTGCTTTGAACTTATTGTTTGAAAGAATAATGTTCCTAGCTTTGAAAAATGTAAGGAAAAATTAGATGAACTTGGATGAGAAGAACTATTATACAATACATCTATTAGTATATTTTGTTAAAGTGACATCTACAAAAAAAAAAAAAGAGGATGAAGCTAAAGGTTCACAAGTTAGAGAATTGGATTAAGGTCATTAGGAAAAAATATGAATTTTTTATATATTCTAACTAGCTAGAATATATGTAAGGCGCTGATAATGTGAAACCTTCCTTATTATTTGATTAGTTGGATAATTTTTTTTATGAAAAGATGTTTATGTTGAATTCTTTATAAAGTAATTTACAATAATATTATATTGATTTATAATTTTTTTTTGCATATTATATAATCTTTATGATCAAATATCAACATTTAAAACATTATTTTTGTAACGACCCTCAAAATGAAGTAGGATAAAGTAGAGCCTCAGATGGGTTTTATACATTAATAACTTGTTAAAATAATGAAGAATAGCTATTTTTAGCTAGTTTTAGAGAGTTTGAAAGTCAAACGTCAAGGGACGACCAAGACGTTCGGAAACTAGTCTTTTGCGTGTTGGTGTGTTCTAGTATGTTGTTCATATTTGTATGTGTTGTTTGGAGTAAAAAATCAGGGGAGGTTACCCTAGTGTCTTAATAAATATTTTTACGATCAAACGGTTCAGGTACGACTCCCCGGGACCATCCTAAGGGTCCCCGAGGAGGACCCCAACCCTTGGCCAAACATGCTGCCAAGGCAGCTTGAAGTTGTGCATGGAGGGAGTGGCTCTGCGTCACGGACCTGGTCCACCAAGGGCCAAAAAGTTTGGTCCGCGTCAAGGACATGTCACGGACTCTACTGCCTTGAAATTTAATTTCCAGAAACTTGTAGGAACACCTCCGCGTCGCGAACTTGTTTCCCGACGAAATCTGGGAAAATTAAACTCAAGTTTGACTTGTTTAAATAGTCCAACTAAGTGAGGGGTAGTTTGGGTACTTTGGGGAATTATTATAAATGGTTATTCTACCTATTTTAGGGTATTTTAAGTTGGTTAAAACCCCAAAACCTAGAATTAGACCTCATTCTTCAAATTGACCCTTCCCTCTCAAAAGTAGATTCTCTCAAAAACTCCATTGAAGACCTTGATGAAGCTCAAGCTAGAAGATAGGTTTTTAACTAATTTCTTCTTCAATTTCATGGGTCTTCAATAATTAAGGTATGGTAACTCTTGATTCTTGATTAACCTCTCATTCAAGGAGTTCTATCAAAGATTTTCAAAAGTGATTCAAAGACCAAAATTCCCAATTTTCAATCTAAACATGGGTCCTTTGTCAAACGATTTTATAAATCATTCTATTGATGAATTAATGTGGAATTAAGGTTTTTAATATAATTTCCAAAGGAATTCTTGAAGAACCCATGATCCCCAAATTCTCAAAAATTGACCTATGATGTGGGTCTTTGTGAATATGATCTCTATGGGTGAAATTTATGTTTTAGATTATATTGTATTGATGTTTCCTATGATTATCTATACTTATTCATGTTGAATTGTTGGTATATTGATGAGTTGACAATTAAGGCCGTATGGGCAAAGTTATGGGTTGATCCCTTTGTTTATAGAATTGTACTTAGATTATATTTATTTTGGTGAAATACATTGTTGATTCCTATTTCTATCTATGTTAATTGATTATGAATTGTTGAGGATTGATCCATGGTGATCATGGCTTGGAGAATTGGTAAGTTGACCTAACTCCTAGTCTATAGTATGAGAATTGATGTTGTATGGTTGATCCACTTATGGTGGAGGTGTTTACTTGTTGAAAAATTATGCATGTTGAGATCATGGCCTTGAAGGCAATAGATGTAAAGTGAATTGATGATTATGATGCATGTGTTTATGAAGTTGTGCTATGAAGGTTATGTATGAAATCCTCAATGCTAGCATGATGATTAAAGTATGTTGATGATGAGAAGTATAATGTGAATGATAATGTTAGGGATAAAGTATGGTCTACATGATTGATTATGTTAAGGACTATTGTGGAATGACCCCTACCTATATGACCCCTATATGAATGTGTGATCATATACATGTTAGGAGTACCTATTCAATGATGAATGTGT
>NW_006239213.1:328196-328425 GCF_000226075.1 Solanum tuberosum | reverse complement strand
AGTGGACTCTAAGGGAGGTTATGATTAGGCTCTTTATGTAATGAAGACTATGGTCTAGGTATGTTAATATGAAAGCATGTTAAGGTTGACTTTACATATGTCAAGACATGAAATATGATTAAGCATGTGAATTACACTTATGACCTCTTAATGGGTTTGCTTAGTATATGTGGGGGTATGGGACTCCATGCGTACATTGCACAAGTGAGCTTGTGAAGGGGTTGGGGGG
>NW_006239213.1:292219-327836 GCF_000226075.1 Solanum tuberosum | reverse complement strand
AGTGTAGGTGGTGGTGGCTAAAGGGCCTTTCCTAGAAGTGATGAGCTTGGCTTACTATTCCCAAGTTCGGGTGTGTCCTTAAAGATTCAAGGACCTTTATGTTAAAGAGCTTCCTTAAGTTCTATGTACTAGATGGTATTTTCTTTTGTATTGTAAGGGCTTTGTCCCTCTTGTGCTGTAGTCGTGTTTTAAGATGGCTACCTTGAGACGTAGTACTCCGATTTTGTATTAAGGTTTAAATGAGGTGACTTTTATGTCTTGTGTTATATTATGAAAAAGTTTTAAATTTTCTGCTATTTCTCTATGATAAATGCTATGACGAATGCTAAGGGCTTGTATAAGACCTCCGAGAGGTTGAATACGCCGGTAACGACTAGGGGGTGCTCTCGGGTCGTTACAATTTTTTTAATAAAAAAATATTAATTTTTTTTGTTGAAATGAATTTTTATAATATTTAATTGATATAATGTTTAATTTCTTATGCGCATTCACGTATTGAAAACAAATAATTTTAATCATTAAGTTTTAGGATTTGGAGACCACATCTTAATATTCAGATGTGCAATTAGATCTAGACATCTAGTTCTTAATGCAAATCTTAATATTCAAATGCTAATTTCGATTCACACATCTTAATGTTAATGGAAACAAATGAGACCTAAATACTCTACTATTTCAATAATAGTAAGACTTTTTTGTCCATTCACAAAAAAAAATAATTAAAACTACAACACATCTTACCCATCATTTTGGAGTTCTCTTGATTCTATGATTTAGCAGTCATTTTTCTTTCCTGAATTTTTTCATATTTTTCTGCTTTCCTTCCAATGTTGAATGTAATAATGGAATTAAGAATTTAATTTTTAATAGCTTTCTATAAATACTTGAAAAAACACCACAAAAAGATAAATAGATTTTTCTTTTCTTTTTATGTTGTCTCTAGAAAATAATTTGAGAGTAATTGATTGTTTTTTTTTATTGTTTCAATTAATGAATTTTAAGTATGTCATAACTTTTGTATCTATTAAAATAGTTCTCAATGAAATATGAAGCTCTTTTTTCCTTTTTGTTCCTGAAAGGTGAAAAGGTGTCATGACTTTATAACGATACAAAAGTTATGAAATATTTATATCAAAAATTTTAATAATTTTATAATTATACAAATATAATATAATTTTTAATTTAAATTACTTCATATAAATTGAAATGAATCCAATATTATTTTTGAACATTTTTAGATTCAATTTTTAAAGAGCTATGAAAAATATAATATAAAAAATTAAATAGATAAATGATTTTTTTTTTTAAAACAATAGTTTTCATCTTATCATAATCGAATCAAAGTAAGATAATAATTAATTCTTTGCAATGAGAGAAAAAAGGAAAGGAAGAACATTTCAACTAAATAATAGATATTAAAAGAGATCCAACAAGATGATAAACAAAAAGAAATTGATTGATCTATTAAATCGTATGAAGTTTTCCTCCTAGAAATTAACTTTTTAATGTACTGAATTTGAGTGCATTGGACATTGGAGGCGAAATGTTGTGTTCTGGATTTGGTCCCAAAGGAACTTCATGCAAGGATGACATCAAGTTTCTTGAAGCTCTTAACACATCTAAAGATCGAAAAATTTCTTTGATTTCTAAAGATTTGATTGAAACATCCTCAATTCTGATAGCAACAACTTCTATTGGTGTATTGAGAAGGAGAGGAGCAACACCACATACAAAGAAATGAAAGCTATTCGTGTTGAAACGAGAAGAGATATAATTTTACTTCTTATGTGTTGGATTTTGCTGGTATATGGTTCCTTTTTTTTATAGTGGTTCAAACATTTTTTAATTTTGAGTCACTGTCCTTATTTTTTATGGCTAGAAAATCTACATTAGATTAAATTTCATTTATCATTATCTTTATTTACTTTTCCTAAATTTCTACCCTTTTATACTTTTAATTTTTTATTTTTTTTATGGCTAGAAGATCTTTCATTAAAATAAGTACATTTCATTTTTGTTATCTCTCAGTATTATTATCCATATTTTTCTAAATCTTTTCCTATTTTTTTACTTTATATGTTTTACCATTTTCTATCACTTCGGCATGAATATGTGCAAACTTAATTTTCTCCATTTTCCTGATCTATATAAGTGTGGCATGATTGTTCTTCTAAGTCAAGATTTATATTTATTTGACAAATAAAAACACATGTGCTTCACATAATTCCAAAAACTTCACATACTTTAAGTTAATAAATAATTTTCTTCTTTTTAAACATTCAACTAATAAAAAAAATCGTATATCTCTTTTTGTAAATGCATATATATAGAAAAATGTATTATTGTACATGATTTTAGTTTTACATAAATTTGATGGGGAATCTTAATAGCTCAGTTGGTTGGGGTTACGATCCAAAATTTCGAATTATGATGACACCTACCATAACCCACCAATAGGTTAGTCAACCCATATCCTGGTACGACAAGTTACATGCATATTGAACATAATCAAGGAAAAAGAAACATATAGAAAATAAAGAACAAACATAAAAAAAGGAAAGAGATAGACGATATATAAATACAAACCATCCCCAAGACATGGAATCAGTTGGTAATCGAGCCACTAGTTTCAATAAAGTACAAGATAAATATACATATATAGAGAACCATCCCCGAATGGAAAATAAAGACTAATCTAAGTCAAACAAAGGAAGATTTGAAACTCTGAATGTTAGGAGCTCACCCTAGTCTATGAATCAGAAAGTTTCTCCGCACGAGGCACATGTTAATGGAGAGAGCGCGTACTATGATCTCCAGGAAGTAAAAGTATAATATGAGTACCAACAAGCTGTACTTAGTAGAATAGGAAAATTTAGAGCCAAAGATAATGCAAGAATAAATAATAGGTAAGTAAGGAATGTACGGTACAAGCAACCAAAGAAGAGGTATCATACAATCAAAGTGAACAACGAAAACATATAGGATAAATAATAAAGTAACCAAGACAAGGGAACGTACATGGAGGCACTATCCCAACAACCTAGTCACTACAAGAGTGCACTAAGGAAGTCTACTAACTGGAGATGAACAACGACAACCACTACTACAAACCACAGCGAGAGGCCAATCCAACCCGACCAAATCTAGAAGCACAAAAATAGAGACAAGTCCAGGCCATTCATACAATCAACTATCACACAAAATACACAATTATATACAAACAACAACCTAAATAAACCCCCATATGCCCAGAAGGTACACTACAAAAAACATAACCCAACTGACCCTCGATAAGACCGACGGGTGCAAAAAACAATCAATTATACTAGTGATACACGATACATATAAATGCAAGTTAAGCAATAAAAACTAAAGGTGCCAACAATACCAAGTATCACACATCCAAGTATATACACTTACTTCATGCCTTCAAACATTCTACGTAGGACTTCCTTGGATACCCCTCCTCATGTTCAACATTTCACATGGACAGAGAGACCCATAGGAAACTCAAAATGTCAATATATACTGTCTTAACTCGATTAAGGAATTTCATAATTTGTCCGTCATAGCATCAGATCTACTACATCATGATACCAGAGATATATATGTCCAATCAATATAAAAAGGGTCAGCGATATTCCTAATCGATCAAGTAAGAAGTGAGCACATCCCCAATGCGTCTTTCTTTTGTAACACCTCCGATCCAAAGGAATGAGAAGTTACAACTTTTCAGCATCTCGTGCCAGTACCAACAGATCCACCAACGATCCGTGGACTGGCACATGGTCCATAGGTAGTTCTGTGGGTGACTAGTCCAACTTTTTCAAAAGTGTCAAGTTTCAGTACTTTTATACGGTTCACCATTACGGTCCGTCACCCCTAACACGAGTTGTAGGTAGGTCTCGTAGGTGAGTCTCAGACTTAGCGGGATTCTATGAAATTTCAACTGGAATAACAGAGGCCATAAATAGACTGTAGGTTAACCAATGGACCGTACATAGGTCCCGTTAGTTGAAGGACTAAAAAAAGGTTTATGAACCCATCGACGGTCAACCAGGACGGTCCGTAGGTGGACCCACAGACCGTAGGTCACCACCATCGACGGGAGTCGACAGTTATTTTATAAGGGATTTTAGGTCTTTTTTAAATTATTTTAATCCAATACTATGTCATTTTACCTTCAATTAGAGGCCCTATATAAACATTTTTAACCCCAAAATCTCCTAATTCAATTCATTCTCTCAAATTTCTAAAAGAAGAAAAAGTTTATCCTCCCAAATATTTCTCTCTCTAAAAGCTTCAAGAAGAAGACTAGGGTTTCAAGTCAAGTTTCTAATTTCACTATTGATTGTAAGCTCTTGGCATTAAGGTATGACAATATTCACCTATCGAGTCCTTTCCTGTAACACCCCGAAAACTAGAAGGCTAAACTAGAGCTTGATGTTAGGGTAGGAGTCTTAAATGTACTTCCCCGTACCTAAAAATATAGGGTTTCATGTTAGAACGTCAATGTATGACCCCCAAGGACCAACCATGGGTCTGTCACGCCTCGACCTTACACCTTGGGTGGGACTGACACTCGAAAATGATTGGTGGCCCCAAGCGAACCCTTGGCATGACTTACTTACCTAGCAGAAGAATTTAAGCATTAAGAAAAGAACTCAAATGCAAGATAACTCAACTGTCTCAAACTAAACTCATAGTGTTTTAGAAATAAACATTTAACTTAGCCAAAGTGGCAACTCAAAACTGAACATAAGTCAATAAGAAGATAAAGACAAATGCACTAACTGACTGTCTATCTATGAAGCCTCTATTAACTTAGATGGATGTCGGACAAGACCCACGACATCCTAATGAACTAAATACTGAAAGAAATAAAAAAGGATCCTCTAGAAGCATGGAGGGTCACCAACAAACTCTGGAGCTCAACTAGAATCAATGATGCGCTAGATGCTGATACTGGTCACCTATGTCTGCATCATAAAAAGATGCAGGCCAAATGGCATCAATACATTGAATGTACGAGCATGCAAGGGGAAATATAAGACTAGACATAAGCTTGAAAGGAGCTAAAGAACTTACCTGGCTAAACTGACCTGAACTGAGCTGATTTCAATATAAAGTAGTGTAAATAAATGCAGTATAAAGAAAAGCTTTAAAACATTGTTTTCAACTCTGTGTATTTAGAAATACAATAATAACTCTGTATGTATGCAAACATACAATATGAACTCTGTTTGTATATGAAAATACAAATATTTTTGATGTATATAAAAACACAAAATACTGATGTGGGAGTTTCTCTAACCGACAACCATCAGTTAAGAGCTATCGTAATTATACAACATTTTGCCTTACACTGCCAGGACAGTCCTATACCTTGTTGGGGGTATAGAACCTAAACTACTAAGAGGATCCACTAGTCTATGCTAAAAAGTACTAAGGATTCATTTAAAAAGTATGATTCTTTTCTACCCATGGTGGCTACATGGTTTATGGGTGCTGTGAGTTGGCTGACGTAATTATACAACATTTTGCCTTACACTGCCAGGACAGTCCTATACCTTGTTGGGGGTATAGAACCTAAACTACTAAGAGGATCCACTAGTCTATGCTAAAAAGTACTAAGGATTCATTTAAAAAGTATGATTCTTTTCTACCCATGGTGGCTACATGGTTTATGGGTGCTGTGAGTTGGCTGAACTCTCCCCCATATCGGTGCTCAATACTACTCCCAAAATATGATATTAGCTCTTATGTTTTAAATTAAATAAACTTCTTTCTGTGATTTGAGATAATTGCTCAAAAACTTAGCTCAAAGGCTATCTTGAAAATAAAAGTTTCCCCTCTTGCTTAATTGTGAAAGTATTTACTCTTTACTGAAAAGTAGCTCAAAGGCTCATTACTGAAATATTAGCTCAAAGGCTCTTACTGAAAAAAACTAGCTCAAAGACTCTTTAACTGAAAATCAAAGTTTCCTTTCTTGCTTAAATGTGAAAACATTTACTCTTTGGGAATACATAGTCCCAATATCCTCTTTTTGGAGAAATGAACTTCAATATTTACTCTTTACTGAAAAAGTAGCTCAAAGGCTCATTACTGAAATATTAGCTCAAAGGCTCTTTACTGAAAAAAACTAGCTCAAAGACTCTTTACTGAAAATCAAAGTTTCCTTTCTTGCTTAAATGTGAAAACATTTACTCTTTGGGAATACATAGTCCCAATATCCTCTTTTTGGAGAAATGAACTTCAATATTTACTCTTTACTCAACTCAAAACTCAAGTCTTAAAACAAAGTTAAAATATTTGTAAAAGACTTTTGGAAGATTCTATGAACTTTTCTTGACTAGGTTCTTAACTTCTCTTGACTTTACTCTTAACTCATCCTTGAATTGAATTATGGATTTAAGGATTGTGATTTTTGATAGGAAAGATCTCATGATGTTTTGAAGTGTGTTTAGATAGTTAAACATGAGAAAAGATCAAGAAATCACTGTCTGGAAGCAAGTCCATGACTCGGATATGCATTTAATTATTTGGTCACGAAATAAATTTTGAGGCAGAACGGTCCATGACAACTCCGCTCCGCGAGGAAAACTTTTCCAATCCTGAGAAATAGGTCCGCGACGCGGACTAGGTACCCAGACTCTGCCGATTTTTCCTTCTTCATTTTCTGACCTCAATTCACCTAAACTCGGTTCTTTTTCTGAAATTCTCTTTAGATTCAGATACCCAACAAATGTACCCAAGAACCTAACTCAAAACAACTCTAAAATCTACCTTAAACTCTCAAGAACTCCTCAATCTCATCCCAAATTCAAGAACGAAAGCAATTCAAGAATACAACTCAAGAACATCAAAGTCTCAATCTTTTAGGACGAAACTCCTACTGATATAAACATGTTTGGCGTGTGGGTGAATGAAACGAATTCTTTGTGAACTCACATACCTCGTAGGGATCACCCCTTGACGAAATCCACGATCAAACTTGAATGATCTTGACGAATCTTGCTTCTTCTACTCTTTTCTCCTCTTTTTTTCTCTTCTCTCAAAACCCTAACTCTTTCTGGAAAAGCGTAAATTGACCAAGTTCAGTTTATACCCCAATTAAACTCCTAAAAACGAATTAAAATAATTGGGAAAGGAAAAGACTAAAATACCCTTCCAAAATCCGGATTAGACTTTCCCTATTTAAACAGCCCAACTTCCAATGGGCATATCTCACTCATACAAACTCGGAATAGCGCAAACTTGTTGGCGTTGGAAAGATTATTCAAAGATCTTTCCTACGATATCTGGAAACATACCGAAATCATCCTGAGATAGGAGTTATAGTCCTTTGAAGTTGACCAAAAATCCAATTTAACATACTTAACAAATTTTCCAGATTCTTATATTCTTTCCAAAAGCAACTATTTCTACTTTTTAACTTCTTTCTAGTTAAGGGGTGTTACAAAATCTCCCCTATGGGAACATTCGTCCTCGAATGAGCTTACTCTTAGTAGGCTAAGGGTGTAACATCTAACATTCAGTTCAGACACCCAATAATCAAAATGCAAAAACAATATGCCAATTTATAAATAAATACCAATAAAAGGATTAGTACCTTGATCTGGAATTTCTCCGGTTTCAAAGAGATGTGGATATCTCTTCTTCATATCCTCCTCAGCTTCCAGGTAGCTTTCTCAATAAACTGGTTCCTCCAAAGAACTTTGACTAATGCTACTTCCTTAGTGCTCAACTTGCAAACTTGACGATCTAGAATCTGAATCGGAATCTCCTCATAAAATAAGCTATCCTTGATACCAATATCTTCAGTTGGTATGATAAGTGAAGGATCTCCCATGCACTTTTTCAACATGGGAATGTGAAATATCGGATAAACCGATGCTAACTCTTGTGGTAGCTCTAACTCATAAGCTACATTGCCAATCCTCTTTGATATTCTGTAAGGACCAATATAACAGGGACTAAGCTTCCCCTTCTTACCAAATCTCATAACACCCTTCATGGGTGAAACTTTCAAGTAAACCCAATCATCTACTTCGAACTCTAACTCCCTTCTCCTAACATTAGTGTAGGATTTTTGACGACACTGCGCCGTTTTCAACCTCTCTTGAATTACTTTCACCTTCTCCATAGCTTGATGAACTAAGTCTAGTCCTATCAACCCAGCTTCACCAACTTCAAACCATCCAATAGGAGATCTGCATCTTCTCCCATAAAGAACTTCATAAGGAGCCATTTGTATGCTAGAGTGGTAACTATTGTTGTAAGCAAACTTAATGAGAGGTAGGTGATCAATCCCAATTACCCATGAAATCAATCACACAATCTACCTTGATACCTCAAAACACCATCTCCCCCTTGTTCTAAAGCCATCACTTTTTGCTTATGAACACTTGCCTTTAATTCAAGAAATAAAGGATCTTGGTCCTGCTTCTCTTTTACTTCTGACACTAATGATGATTCAACCACATTCATCACCATTTCTCCTCCTTCTGTGGAATCCATTAGTCGAACTCCTAGTCATGCAAGTTTATGCACCTGTTTTGTTAACTTTTTCTTATCTTCCTTAAAATGGGCGGTACTACCCATAGACAACTTGCTCAAGGCATCAGCAAAAACCCTTACCTGGGTGATATAAAATACTTATGTCATAATCCTTGAGTAATTCTAACCACCTCATCTTTCAAGATTAAGCTCTTTCTGAGTAAACACATACTGAAGACTTTTGTGATCGGTGAACACATCCATATGAACACCATAAAGATAATGGCGCCATATTTTCAAAGCAAATACTACGTCAGCCAACTCTAGACCATGGGTTGGGTAATTCTTCTCATGAACTTTCAAATGTGTAGAGGCATAAGCTATAAATTTGCCATTCTGCATGAACACACAACCCAAACCAACTCTAGACGCATCACAATATACGTCAAAACCTTGAGTACCTTCTGGTAAGGTCAATAGGGGGCAGTAGTCAACCTCTTTTTCAACTCCTGAAAGCTTTTCTCACATGCTTCAGACCGTTGAAACTTAATGGTTTTTTGAGTTAACTTGGTCAAAGGGATGAAATAGACGAGAACCCCTCTACCAACCTTTTATAATATAGCTAGCCAAACCCAAGAAACTCCTAATGTCAATTGGAGACGTGGGTCTAGGCCAATTCTGCACTGCCTCTATTTTTTGAGTATCAACTTTAATTCCCTCTCCAGACACAATGTGGCCAAAGAATGCCACAGACTCAAGCCAAAATTCACACTTAGAGAACTTGGCATACAACTCTCTATCCGTTAGAGTTTGGAGAACTATTCTGAGATGACTAGCATGATCTTCCTCATTCCTCGAATAGATTAGTATATCATCTATGAACACGATAACAAATATATCTAAATAAGGCTTGAATACTCTATTCATAAGGTCCATGAACGCTGCAGGTGCATTGGTCAAACCAAAGGACATAACTAGGAACTCATAATGACCATAACACGTCCTAAATGCTATCTTTGGAATGTCACATTCCCTTACTTTCATCTGATGGTAGCCTGATCTGAGGTTTATCTTAAATAAACAAGTAGCACCCTGAATCTAATAGAAAAGATCATAAATTCTCGAAAGAGGATACTTATTCTTGATGGTAACCTTGTTCAACTGGCGGTAATCTATAGACATCCTAATGGAACCATCTTTCTTTGTCACAAACAAGACCAGAATGCCCCAAGGTGAAACACTAGGTCGAATGAAACCTTTCTCTAGGAGATCTTTCAACTCTTTTAACTCTGGTGTAACCATTCTATATAACAGAATAGATATAGGACGAGTATCTGAAAGAATGTCTATATCAAAGTCTATTTCTCTCTCAGGAGGGACTCAAGGAAGATCATCAAGAAAGACTTCTGGAAACTCTCTTACTATTGAAACTGATTGAATAAGAGGTATCTCAACACTAGAGTCATTAACTCGGACTAAGTGATAGACACACCCCTTAGAAACTAACTTTCTTACCTTAAGGTATGAAATGAAACGACCCTTAGGCACTGCTGAACTGCTTTTCCACTCTAAGACTGTCTCATTAGGAAACTGGAACTTGACAACTCGAGTTCTACAATCAACTGAGGCATAACATGCATGAAGCCAGTCCATACCAAGAATTACATCAAAATCTACTATGTCTAACTCAACTAGATCAGCGATGGTACTCTTGTGATTGACAAAAATGGGACAATCACGATAGACTCTCTCTGCTAGAATAGACTCAGCAACAAGAGTAGAAACACTAAAGGGTTCACTAAGTTGCTCAAGAAGAACATCGAAATTCATAGCAACATATAGAGTTACAAAGGATAAACTCGCTCCAGGATCTAGCAAAGCATAAACATTAAAGTTAAAGACTTGGATCATATCAGTGATAACATCTGGTGAGTCCTCTTGCTCTTGGAGACTAGTGATAGCATAACGACGGTTTCCTCCTCCGCCAGTACTGGAGGTAGCCCTCTAGGTGTAGCTCTGTCTGGTGGAGCAACTGAAGAAGACTGTGCTCTATTGCCCCATTACCATTACCTTGCCTATTTCTCAGGACACTCTCTCATAAAATGACCATCTTGACCACACTTGAAGCAACCAGTGGAGCCATCACGACATACCCTGAGTGGAACCTACCACACTTAGCACATGCAAGAGTCTCATTACCTCCTTGTGTAACACTGCCTTGAGAATAGGCAAGTTTAGCTCTGAAATTTCGACTATTGTACTCACATTTGTTTCTGGGTGCAGGTGCACTAGCAAATGATGGAGTAGGTCCCTTCTGCTTATGTTAGAAAGAAGATCGGTTCGCATTACTCTTTTGCTGCCTGGACTCATTTCCTGATGTCTTAGCCCTTTTATTCTTAAACTCTTTGCTATACCTCAGCTTGTCCTCCTTTACTTGTTGCACATGGATCATCAGCCTTGCTATGTCTATGTCACCTATTAGCATAGCTGCCTTGCCTTCCTTACTTGACAGATGAGACAACCCAACAACAAAAAAACTCATCCTGCTCCTCATGTTGGCAACCATCTATTTGCTTCTCTTAGCTCACGGGGAAAGAAACTCCCCATGAAAGAACTCTCAAAACAGTCCAACTCACAATCGGTTACACGCATGCACGAGTTAGAAAGAAATGTTTTAGAGATAAAAATCTAATGCATGAAATTAGTGTGAAACAAGTGAGATAATTTTCTAAGTGTCGCAGCCTCATAATTATAGATGTGGCGCGCTTCACATCGATAACTAGGACTCTACAAACACGGCTTCATAGACTCCCTAGGATTCTTGAACTCTGTGCTCTGATACCAAGTTTATCACGCCCCGAGCCTACATCCTGGGCGGGACTGGAACTCGAGAACCATTGCAGGCCCAAAGCGAACCCTTGGCCTGACTGACTTACTCATCGGAAGACTTTAAGCATTAACAAAAGAACCCAAATGCAAGATAACTCAACTGTGTCAAACTAAACTCATAGTGTTTTAAAAAAAAACATTTAACTTAGCCAAAGTGGCAACTCAAAACTGAACATAAGTCAATAACTAGATAAAGACAAATGCACTAACTGACTGTCTATCTATGAAGCCTCTATTAAATGAGATGGATATCGGGACAAGACCCACGACATCCTAATGAACTAAATACTGAAAAGAAGTAAAAGGGGATCCTCCGAAAGCAAGAAGGCTCACCAACGAACTCTGTAGCTCAACTAGAATCAACGATGCACTGGATATTGTTCCTGGTCACGTGTGTCTGCATCATAAAAATATGCAGGACAAATGGCATCAGTATATTGAACGTACGAGCAAGCGAGGGAAATCTAAAACAAGACTTATGCTTGAAAGGAACTGAAGAACTTACCTAGCTCAACTCAACTCAAGTGAACTGAACTGATTTCAATATAAAGTAGTGTAAAATAAATGCAGTATAAAGAAAAGCTTTAAAACATGGTTTTCAACTCTGTGTATTTAGAAATACAATAATAACTCTGTATGTATACAAAGATACAATATGAACTCTGTTTGTATATGAAAATACAAATATTTCTGATGTATATAAAAATACAAAATATTGATGTGGGACTTTCTGTAACTGACAACCATCACTTAAGAGCTATCGTGATGATATAGTGTTTTGCCTCACGCTGCGAGGGTCGTCCTATACATTTTCGAGGGTATAGAACCTGAACTACGAAGTGGATTCGCTAATCTTTGCTAAAAAGCACTAATGAATCAGCTAAAAAGTATGATCCTTTTCTACCCATGGTGGCTACATGGTTTATGTGGGCTGTGAATTGGCTGAACTCTCCCCCATATCGGTGCTCAATACTACTCCCAAATTATGATACTAGCTCTTATGTTTTAATAAAAAACACACTTCTTTCTGTGATTTGAGATAATTGCTTAGAAACTTAGCTCAAAGGCTATCTTGGAAATCAAAGTTTCCTCTCTTGCTTAATTGTGAAAGCATTTACTCTTTACTGAAAAACTAGTTCAAACGCTCTTTACAGAAAAACTAGCTCAAAGGCTCTTTACTGAAAAACTAGCTCAAAGGCTCTTTACTGAAATAAACTAGCTCAAAGGCTCTTTACTGAAAATCAAAGTTTCCTTTCTTGCTTAAAGGTGAAAACATTTACTCTTTAGGAATACATAGTCCCGATATACTCTTTTTGAAGAAATGAACTTCAATCTTTACTCTTCACTCAACTCAAAACTCAAGTCTTAAAACAAAGTTAAAATATTTGTAAAAGACTTTTGGAAGACTCTATGAACTTCTCTTGACTATATTCTTAACTTCTCTTTACTTGACTCTTAACTGATCCTTGAATTAAATTATGGATTCAAGGATTGTGATTTGTGATGGGAAAGATCTCATGATGTTTAGGAGTGTTTTAGATAGTTAAACATGAGAAAAGATCAATAAATCACTATCTGGAAGCATGTTCGCGACACAGAGACGCATTTAATTATTTGGTGACGAAATAAATTTTGAGGCAGAATGGTCCGTGACCGCTCCGCGATGCGAGGAAGATTTTTCCAATCCTGAGGAACAGGTTCTCAACGTGGACCTGATACCCATATTCTGCCGACTTTTTCCTTCTTCATTTTCAGACCCCAATTTGCCTAAACTCGGTTCTTTTTCTCAAACTCTGTTTAGATTCAGATACCCAACAAATGTACCCAAGAGCCTAACTCAAAACAACTCTAAAATCGACCTTATACTCTCAAGAACTCCTCAATCTCATCCCAAATTCAAGAACGAAAGCAATTCAAGAATACAACTCAAGAACATCAAAGTCTCAATCTTTTAGGATGAAAATCATACTGAAATAAACATGTTTGGTGCTTGGAGAATGAACCCAACTCTATGTGAACTCACATACCTCGTAGGAATCACCCCTTGACGAAATCCACGATCAAACTTGAACTATCTTGACGAATCTTGTTTCTTCTCCTCTTTTCTCCTCTTTTTTTTTTCTTCTCTCAAAACCCTAACTCTTTCTGGAAAAGCGTAAACTGACCAAGTTTAGTTTAGACCCCAATTAAACTCCTAAAAACGAATTAAAATAATTGGGAAAGGAAAAGACTAAAATACCCTTCCAAAATCCGGATGAGACTTTCCTTATTTGAACAACCCAACTTCCAATGGGGATATCTTACTCATACGAACTCGGAATAGCGCAAACTTGGTGGCGTTGGAAAGATTATTCCATGATATTTCCTATGATATCTGGTAATACACCTAACTCATCCTGCGCTAGGAGTTATTGTCATTTCAAGTTGACCAAAAATCCAACTTAACATACTTAACAAATTTTCCAAATTTTAATATTCTTTCCAAAAACTTCTATTTCCACTTTTTAAATTCTTTCTAGTTACGGGGTGTTACAGGGTCCTTGAGTAGGGCACCAAAGATGTTCCTGGGTAGTGACCCACGAGGAGCCACTTATGCCTCGTAGGCCCTCCACGCCTTGTGGGTGAGGGGCCGTAGGTTGAGCCTACAAAATCAAGCCCCAGAACCCCGAACCAAGCTTCACCATCACGGGCCGTGGGTCCAACCACGGTCCATATATGAGGGGGTCATGGGTGGTGACTGGAAACAGTTTTTGGGAGTTAGTTGAGAGGTACTTTGGGGTTTTCCATTTTTATTTAATACTAAGTGATGTTGTTTTATACTAAATTAGACTAACTATATAATGATTTAAGACCCCTAAATTAAGTCATCTTCCTCACAATTCCAAAATCCCAAATCAAAACCAACTTTTCCCCAAAATTCTCTCTCTAGAACTTCAAGGAAGAAGCAGAAGTAAGTTGGGGTTAGGGTTCAAGGATCAAGATTTTCCACTCAAATTGTTGGATTTCATCACTAAGGTATGGTAGTGCTTCATGCATGGACAATATTCATCGACGGAGACCCTCCAAACTCAATTTTAAAACTTGTAATTTCCCCAAAAGCTAGGGTTTTACTCCAAGTCATGGATTCCTTTCAAAAATGATTCTAATGGTTTAATTACTTTGTATTATGATTGAATTAATGATTTAATATTGTTTTTATATTGAATACCCTAACAATCCATGAAATTCCCATATTCCCAATTTATGACCTTGTGATGTGGGTGAACTGATGAAAGAAGGATATTATGAGATTATGCTTGTAGTATTGGAGTTATTTGAATCATGTTATTATCCATGTCTAATGTAGTAATTATAGATGTGTTAATTGGACATGAGCTTTGACCTTTGAAAAGGAAATATATGATATAAAACATGAATTATGAAGGTTATGTATATACTTTAAGAAAACTTTGAGAGGGAAGTGTCCATGATTATGATAATGTTGTTGTGTTGATTGAAAGACTATTCTCATGAACACATAATGAACATGATGTGAAAGGTTTTCTCACAATATGATGATTCTAAGGGTGAAAGGATATTTTCACCTAATTGAATCTAATGTTATACATAGACATGGACGGTGAAAGGTTATTCTCACGCATGATCTAATGAGCTATCTTAATGAAACAAGTTATGAATTAATAAATACTCCATGGGATAAATGCTTAGCACCGAGTGGATATTGACTATGAGATGGAAGCCCTTCCATGAGAAAGGCCGGGTTTCTAAAAGCAATATCTTGAGATGGAAACCTTTCCGTGAGAAATGTCGGGTTTCTAGTAGCAATCTCCTTATCCCATGAACTATGTGCCCCCATAGGTCTTTAGCTAGTGGATCCACCTAAAAGCTAACAAATGATGGTCTTACCTTAGGCAAGTAGGACAACCCTTTTCGGTGTGGGTAACACTGGATTCCATGTTTAGCTCACATGGTGTATGTCGGTTAAGGCTTATTCCCACTTTGGGAACAATATGAACAAGAACATGCATTCTGAATTATGGTTATTCAAGCAAATTTACTTAGCAAGGGTGGGATTATGGGATCTTATTCATACATTGCACAAGTAGACTTTAAGGGTACTTATGGTACGTTTCTCTTATGATATGATAATTTATGTAATGAACATGCTTATAACTTATGCTTTACCATTATCTTCAAAATGAAGATTTAACTTAGTAAATTGCATGCATTCAACTAAACTGTCCCTTTTGACATGTTTTCAAGGTTTTTATGCATGGTTATCATACTTGGTGCAGTTTTGTACTAGCCCATATTTTACTATACTTTTCCCAAGTGTAGGGTCCAGTTCTTAAGGTGGTCATCTTTTGTATTCAAGCTTGGAGTCGACTATTATCCTAGCTTGTGGTGGGTCCTCATGATTCAAGGACGGATGCTTCATTTTAAGTTTCATTTCTAGTAATTATTTTCGGACTATGTTATTAGGCCTTGTCCCTTTTCATTTGAACTATTGTAATAGATGGCTATATTGAGACAAATCTAGACTTCCGATTTACTTTATAAAGACTATTTGGACTTGAAATGCATTTTCTTCTCTTTATTGTTCTATGCTTATGTTATGATATGCTAATTGTCTTACATAGTGCCTTTCAGGGTTCTATGTTCGTTGTTACGTCTAGGGGGTACCCTTGGGTCGTGACAAACTTTGTAATCAGAGCACAAAGTTTAAAATGATTCTAGGTTGACATCTCAGAAGCCACGTCTAGTAGAGTCTTGTTCATAAGTGTGAAGCGCGCCACATTTATGAATGAGAGGCTACAAGATTATTAGGAAATTCCATTTCTTTCATTACTCATAAGTCGTGCGATAGAGTTTAACTCTATAATGTTTTTCTTCTAACCCTTATTCGATGGTTTACATGATATGACTACTCGAAGGGCATTTTCAAGATGGGTTGAGGAAGAAAATTTGAATGAAGGAGCTCCTCCTCAAGTTCCTCAAGCTCTAATTAATCCTTCGGCTATGTCGGATGTGAAGTTTAGGTTGGCTTTCCAAATGTTGGCCCAAGCCATGACAACTCAAACTCAAGCCGTGACAACTCAAGCCCAAGCCATGAAGACCCAAGCCAATACAGAGGTTGTAGCTCCGGTGAACTCAAATATGAATTTCGCGGCTTCTAGAGTGAGGGATTTTACTAGAATGAACCCCCTTGAGTCTCATGGCTCCAAAGTAGGAGAGGACCCTCAAGAATTTATGGAAGAGGTTTATAAAATACTTGATATCATGAGGGTGACTTTGGTAGAGAAATCGAACTTAGTCGCTTACTAATTGAAAGATGTTGCTCAAGTATGGTATAATTAATGGAAGAACGATAGGCCGGTAGGAGAGGGTCCCATAGAGTGGGAAGCATTTAGATTGACATTTCTTAATAGGTTCATTCCCCAAGAGTTGAGGAAAGCTAAGTAGGAAGAGTTCATTAACCTTTGTCAAGGAGGTATGAGTGTTCAAGAGTATTCTCTAAATTTTACCTAATCGTACAAGTATTCTCCGGCTTTGGTGGCGGATCCAAGGGATATGATGAGTAAGTATTTGACGGGTGTGTCCAAACTGGTAAGAAAAGAATGTCGCATGGAAATTCTCCATGAAAATATGGATATCTCACGTCTTATGGTGTATGCTCAACAAATGGAGGATGAGAAACTCCAAGAAAAGAATAGGAAGGTGAAAAGAGAAAGGACCGATGATGGGAACTTCTCCAAGGCCAAGTCCGATGGTCAAGGTCAACCAAGGTACAAGCAAAGGTTCTCCAACTAAGGTTCCTTAAATGCTTCTCCAAGGGTCAACAAGGATAGGGTGTCTAACACTAAACCTCAAGGAGGAAATATTTGTGGTTTTTATGTGAATAGGCCCAATTGTGCAAAATGTGGGAAGATTCATGAGTGTAAGTGCCTAGCCGGCGTGGATGTTTGTTTTGGTTGTGGTAAGAGTGGCCATCAATTGAGGAATTGCCCAACACTTACGGCCTAGGGGAAAAAAGGCAAGCAAGCTCCTCCAAGAGGTTCAAACTCCAATGCTCCAAAGCAAAACCACTTTTATGCTCTTCAATCTCGAGGTGACCAAGAGAGCTCTCCGGATGTGGTGACCGGTATGTTAAAATTCTTTCTTATTGATGTATATGGTTTGTAGATCCCAGTGCTACTTTGTCCTTTGTGAC
This sequence comes from Solanum tuberosum, assembly GCF_000226075.1. Lineage (NCBI taxonomy): Eukaryota > Viridiplantae > Streptophyta > Magnoliopsida > Solanales > Solanaceae > Solanum > Solanum tuberosum. The sequence continues at coordinate 310,237 of NW_006239213.1, read as the reverse complement.
ACCTTATGTGGCCATGAAGTTTGATATGCTCCCAAAAGTGTTAAAACTTTTTCAGTTTCTACCCCGATTGTTGATTTTGTGGTTGCTAAGAGGTTTTATAGAAGATGTCCTATTTCCTTGTCCCATAGAGTTACTCTTGTTGACTTGGTAGAGATTGACATTTTAGACTTTGATGTGATTCTTGGTATGGATTGATTGTATGCGTGTTATGCCTCTATTGATTGTAGGACTCGGGTGGTTAGATTCCAATTTCCAAATGAGCCTATCTTAGAGTGGAAAGGAATTTTTTTTATGCATAGAGGTCAATCTGCGTCGTACCTTAAAGCTAGAAAGATGATCTCAAAAGGTTGCTTTTACCATTTTGTTAGGGTAAGGGATGTAGATTCTGAAACCCCTTCTCTTGAGTCGGTTCTGGTAGTTAATCAGTTTTCAGAAGTTTTTCTCGATGGTTTGGCTGGTATTCCTCCCGAGTGGGAAATAGATTTTGATAGTGACCTCCTTATGGATACACAACCTATCTCCAATCCTCCTTATAGAATGGCTTTGGCGGAGTTAAAGGAGTTGAAAGAGCAACTAAAGGATTTGCTAGACAAGGGTTTTATTCAACCGAGTATCTCTCCATGGGGTGCTCCGGTATGTTTGTTAGAAAGAAAAACGGGTCTCTTAGAATGTGCATTGATTATCGGCAATTGAATAAAGTGACCATCAAGAATAAGTATCCTCTTTCGAGAATTGATGACTTGTTTGACCAACTTCAAGGGGCTAGTTATTTCTTTAAGATTGATCAGCGTTCGGGTTATCACCAATTGAGTGTGAGAGGGGTTGATAATCTCAAGATGGTTTTCCCAATGAGATATGGTCACTATGAGTTCCTAGTAATTTCCTTTAGTTTAACTAACTCTCAGGCGGCGTTCATGGACTTAATGAATAAAGTGTTTCGATAATATCTTGACATGTTTGTGATCGTGTTTATCGATGATATTTTGATTTATTCAAGGAGTGATAATGAGCATGTGGACCATTTGAGAATTGTATTGCAAGTTCTTAAGGACCATTAACTTTTTGCGAAGTTAAGAAAGTTTGAATTTTGATTAAGGTTTGTAGCATTCCTTGGTCATATTGTGTCAAGTAAGGGTATTAAGGTAGATCCTAAAATGACGGATGCGGTTAAGAGTTGGCCTAGACCTCTATTACTGACATACATTAGAAGCTTCTTGGGTTTGGCCGGTTATTATAGGAGGTTTGTTGAGGGTTTTTCTTCCCTTGCCTCTCCTTTGACGACCTTGACTCAAAAGAAAGCTAAGTTTTTATGGTCGGAAGCTTGTGAGAAGAGTTTCCAAGAGTTGAAAGATAGACTTACTTCCGCTCCGATATTGACCTTACCGAAGGGTCCATATGGTTTTGTGGTGTATTGTGATGCCTCTAGAGTTGGGTTGGGATGTGTGCTTATGCAAAACGGTAAGGAGATTGCCTATGTTTCAAGGAAACTTAAAGTCCATGAGAAGAATTAGCCTACCCATGACCTTGAGTTAGCGGTGGTTGTGTTTGCCTTAAAAATATGGATGCATTATCTATATGGGGTGCATGTTGATGTGTTTACCGATCACAAGAGCTTACAATATGTGTTTAGTCAAGAGAACTTAAATTTTCATCAATGAAGGTGGTTAGAATTATTGAAGGACTATGACATGAGTATCCTTTATCACCTTAACAAAGCTAATGTGGTAGCGGATGCTCTTAGTAGATTGTCCATGGGTAGTGTGTCTCATGTAGAGGATGAAAAGAAAAAATTGGTTCGTGATGTGAGTAGGTTGGCTCGGCTAGGTGTTCAACTAGTGGATTCCACCAAGGGTGGTGTCACGGTCTATAATGGTTCTGAATCATCCTTTGTCATAGATGTGAAGTCTAAGCAAGGCCTTGATCCTATATTAGTTGACTTGAAAGAATCGGTACTCAAGAAGTCCGTTGAGGCTTTCTCCCAAGGGAAAGATGGGGTTCTTAGGTACCAAGGTCAGTTATGTGTTCCGGATGTTGGTGGTTTGAGGGAACAAATTCTAGAGAAAGCTCATAGTTCTCGGTATTCTATTCATCTGGGAGCCACTAAGATGTACCGTGATCTATGGGAAGCTTATTGGTGGAACGGAATGAAGAAAGATATTGCGGGATTTGTGGCCCAATAACTGAATTGTCAACAAGTTAAGGTTGAGCACCAAAAGCTGGGAGGCTTATCCCAAAATATACCAATTCCCTCTTGGAAGTGGGAAGAGGTGAATATGAATTTTAGTATGGGTTTGCCTCGCACCCGAAGGCAACATGATTCTATTTGGGTCATTATAGATCGGATGACAAAATGAGCCCACTTTATCCCCGTCAAGGTTTCTTTTTCGGCGGAAGACTATGCCAAGTTGTATATAAGAGAGATAGTGAAATTGCATTGGGTTCCTTTGTCTATTATTTTGGATCAGGCTACTTAATTTAATTCACACTTTTTAAAGTCATTCCAAAAAGGTCTTGGTACTAAGGTTATCCTTAGCACAACTTTTCATCCCCGAACCGATGGGCAAGCGAAGCGTACCATCCAAACATTAGAAGATATGTTGAGGGCATGTGTTATAGACTTCAAGGGTAATTGGGATGATTACTTGCCTTTAATAGAGTTTGCCTATAATAATAGCTATCACTCAAGTACCGGTATGGCTCCTTTTGAAGCTTTGTACGGTAGGAGATGTAGGTCTCTGGTTGGTTGGTTTGAGGTGGGTGAAATTGCTTTGATAAGTCCCGAGCTAGTTTATGAAGCCATTGAGAAAGTTTGGCTTATTAGAGAGAGATTGACAACGGCTCAAAGTAGACAAAAGTATTATGCCGATGTGATAAGAAGGGATCTAGAATTTGAAGTTAATGATTGGATCTATCTAAAACTTTCAACTACGAAAGGTGTGATGAGGTTTGGCAAGAAGCGAAAACTTAGTCCCCGGTATGTGGGCCTGTCATGACCCGGGAGCACCCCATAGTTGTAACCGGCGTACTCGACCTCGAAGAGGTCTTATACAAGCCTCATAGATAATTCATTGCACAAGATACTTAAAAATAGAGAAGAATTAAAAACTTCCTTTACAATCGAACACATTTTCATTAAATAGAAAGCAAAAAACCTTCTAGACTTTATACACTATGTCTCAAACCATCTAATACTTTGAATACAACATTGGAACTTAGCCCATACAAAACTTTAACAAATCAAAAAGACATAAAACGGAAACACCATGGGTTCATCATCAAAACTATGAGGACTCACCAAGTCTTCATCTTCAAGCACCTTACAGACCTATCCTTCAAGCATAGAACATCAACATCTCCAAAGCCTACACTTTGGTAAAAAAGGAAAAAGAATGGAGTTAGCACATTAGATGTACTAAGTATGATGACCATGCAAAAACATGCTTGAAAAGGGACATTTGAGTTGAATGTCATGCTAGTATGCCATTTTTTTATCAAACTTCATAAGCAAGATAATATAGGCATAATAATCAACACAACCAACACAGAAGTCCTTTATCACAATATAGACATGTTCAACACATATAAACCATTTCCTTTACCTTTAGCCTTTCACCTCAAGAAATCCTTATGCAACACCTTGTGTAATGTATGGATAGCGTCCTATACCACCACCCACACTAAGGTACCACCTTAAGACCACCAAAAGTGCACTTACCATTCATAATGCTTCACATTACAAGTATTCATGCTCAACTAGTACCAATATTCAACACATAAGAACCTTTCTATTTCAACCTTTCTAAAACACCACATTTCATCAACTCTTTCGATATACCTCATAACCCATCATAGACTTCTATCAACATCACACATAGCCATAAGCAACACATTCATACTAAAGTCAACATCACAATCTTCCATCTCACATCCATCAAGTCACACAGCTACAGTTGGCATTACCACCAACCTTTTCTCTTCCTCAACTCTTCTAGCATACTCCTTTCAAGGGGTCACACTCTAAAGACCAACACATAAGGAGTAAGGGAAATGCATTATAGAGTTAAACTCTATGGCACGACTTGAATAATGAATAAGTGAAATTTTCTTAGCACCCAATAGCCTCCTATTCATAATGTGGCGTGCTTAACATTGTGAACAAGACTCTACTAGATGTGGTATGAAATAACCTAAGACAATTACAACATCTTGTGCTCTGATACCATGTTTGTGACTAGGGGTGTTCACGATTTGGTTTGGGTCGGTTATTGGTTAAAACCAAAATCAAACCAACTTAATCGGTTTTAAAATTATCAAAACCAAACCAAACCAAATATAATATACATTTATCGGTTTGGTTGTTTTCGGTTTTGGTTTGGTTTGGTTCGGTTATTCGGTTATTAACCATACATAAAAATAAAAGAAACAATTCATTCAAAACGTGAAAAAAGTAACAACAATCCATCAAACAAAAAAATAGTTAAATGACTGGCATTACAGAACTTTCGATCATTGAATTTACTAAATAAAACTTCAAAATTCACTATTTTGGCATAGAAGGAAGATACAATGACATTTTCAGTCCCACAAAGAATTTCCATAGACACTCATAATACATAGAAACCAATAAGAAAATGTTTTCACCTTGGACATTTTTTCTTTCATAAGTAAATTATAAATAAATTTTGATGAAACATATATAAAATCTTTAAAATTGTTTATGAATATAATATATTATGTATGTATAATAATAAAATTTATGTATATAACTTGTTGGTTCGGTTCGGTTATTTCTTCGATTTTTTTCGAACAAAACCATAACCAAACCAAATACTATCGGTTCTTAACAATCTAAAACCAAACCAAACCAAAGCCCAAATTAAATCGGTTCATTTAATCGGTTTGGTTTGGTTTTTAGGTTTGGACCGGTTTTTATCCAAACCATGAACACCCTTATTTGTGACTATCCGGGAGCACCCCCTAGTCGTAACCGGCGTACTCGACCTCGAAGGGGTCTTATAAAAGCCTCATATATCATTCATTGTATAAGATACTGAAAAATAGAGAAGAATTAAAAACTTTCTTTACCATGGAAGACATTTTCATTAAATAGCAAGCGGAAAATCTTCTAGACCTTATACACTATGTCTCAAACCATCAAATAATTTGAATACAACATTGGAACTTAGCCCATACAAAACTTTAACGAAACTAAAAGACATAAAAAGGAAACACCATGGGTTCGTGCTCGAAACTATGAGGACTCACCAAGTCTTCATCTTCAAGAACCTTACAAACCTATCCTTCAAGCATAGAACACCAACATCTCCAAAGCCTACAGTTTGGTAAAAAGGGAAAAGAATGGGGTTAGCATATTAGATGTACTAAGTATGATGACCATGCAGAAACATGCTTGAAAAGGGACATTTGAGTTGAATGTCATGCTCGTATACCATTTTTTTTTATAAAACTTCATAAACATGATAATGGAGGCATAATAATAAACACAACCAACACATAAGTCCTTTATCAGAATATAGACATGCTCAACACATATAACCCATTTCCTTTACTTGTAGCCTTTCACCTCAAGAAATACTTAGGCAACACCTTGTGGAATGTATGGATAGCGTCCCATACCACCACCCACACTAAGGTACCACCTTAAGACCACCAAAAGTGAACTTACCATTCATCATGCTTCACATTGCAAGTATTCATGCTAAACTAGTACCAATTTGCAACACATAAGCACATTCGTCAAGTAAGTCATTTGACCCACCTAGGACCTCTATCTAAAGTTACCCTAAGACCTACCTAAGTAAGACATGAAGTGGCCGCCCATACAACCTCTTCATACCGCACCTAGGTATTCCTCAAGGCTACAAAAGACAAGAACCTTTCTATTTCAACATAACATGCTAAGTACTCAATTCATCAATATAAGCTGCTCATTCATCATTTCATTTAGACAATAAGTCAATATCTTCATTAAGCCATTTAGGACACATTCATTCCTTTAGAGGACTTTCACTAATTAGCAATTAAGGCTTAGGGAACTCACTTTAGTATCTTCAAAGCCTACTCGTTCCATATGTAGATAGCATCCCATACTACTACCTACACGTTGTAGAGCCTATATAATAACTAGAGTTCACATCCCACATGATGGGAATAGGCATTAACCGACATAGACCATTAGAGCTAGACACGGAATTCGGTTTTCTACCCTTACACCAAAAAGAGGTGTTCTACTTGCCTAAGGAAGAACTAGATGATATTATAGCGTTGATGTAGACCACTAGCTAATATATCTCCTATGTGGGCACATAGTTCTGGGGTAGGAAGATGTTCATTGGAACTCTAGCCTATCATTGGGAGAGTTTCCATCTAACCCTATCCACTTGGTACTTAGCCTCCATTCCTATTGAGTATTTCATTCACATTCATTGTACTTGAGAGGGCTACCAAAACTAGGTCTACCGACCCAAAGTACATTACACAAGCAATGGTCTTTTCACTAGGTCTTTCGATTCAAGGTACATTAAGGATAGCTCATGACTTTCCAAGAACGGTGCCATCTACGTTGGGTCTACCGATACAAGGTCAATACTCATTCATTCATGAAAGGGCACCTATACTAGGTCTACCAATTCAAGACATTAATAACACTTCATGGAGGGGATACCACTTTTGGTCTACCGGTCCTAAGATACATTCATCACATCACATTCAATTACATAAAAGAGGAGGATTTCGTAGGCCTACCAAATCAATGTACAAGAATACATTATAATACTAGGAGGACCTTTCACATTATATCAAACGCATACATGGTCATTAATAGAGAACATACTTTCCCTCACAATACAATAATACTACACACAAGATCATCATTGAGATCACATAAACACCTTTACATTATACAACCATCTATACAATAACATGATAACACTTCAATTCACCATATAATTCCTTCATGGCCATAATCACAACACATTCAATATATAAACACCTCCACCATAAGTGAATCAAACCATACCAAAACAATTCTACAATAATCTTGAAATTAGGTCAACTTACCATTCTCCAAAGCCATAATCACCAATACTCAATTCCCCAAAAATTCACCATATTTAGGTATAGACAACAATAGAAATCAATAATACAATTCAATCTAAGAACAAATTCATCATCATCCAATCACAACCATAAAACCCACTTCATTAGCCAAATTTAGGAATTTAGAGAAATCATGGGTTCATAGAGTTTTTAATCTTAAAATCATCAATTAAACATCAACATAAACTTAATTTATCAATTGAAATCGTTTGAAGCAAGAACCCACGAGATTGAGTAAGAATTCGAGTTTTTCATAACTTTGAAAACGTTGAAAACTCTCTCGAAATTGACTCTAGGGTGAAGCTTGCCCAAGACAAAGGATCACAATACCTTATACTTGAAGAATCCCAAGAAATTGGAGTAGAAATACTTTGAAATCCCCAACCCTAGCTTGAAATTGACCTTGACCTTCAATGCAGTTCTAGAGAGAACTTTTAGGAGAGAAGGGTTTTGTTTTTGAAGAATGAATTCTAAATGGAGGCTTAAATGCTTTAATACACTTAAAATACCTAAAAACACTAAAAACAAACGTCCATGAATTCAATTGGACAAGGGTGGAATTTACCAAACCACCCTTTGCTTGACCAAACACATGACAACAAAACATGTGAGACTTACGAAACACCCACCTACGGACCGTGGGTGGGGTGACATGACGTTCTGTCACTCCGTCGTTGGTGACTGAGACTTGGCCATGGGAGCTAAGGCTCCCTAGGCTAAGTCTTGGCTTACAGAGTGGACTTACCGGCCGTAAGTGGACGTACTGGCCGTAAGTCATGGCCGTAGTTCACCACTTTACTGCAGCTTGGGGTCTAAACTAAGGGTCCTCCTCAAGGACCCTTAGGGTGGTCCTTAGGGAGTTGTACCCGGACGTTTAACCCCTAAACATGGCCATCTAAGTGTGAGAGTCACCTCCACATTATTTAGACCTCAAACAACACACCAACCTCCAATGACAACACACTAGAACATACTAGCACGAAAAGACTAGTTTCCAAACGTCATGGTCGTCCCTTGCCGTTTGACCTCAAAACTCTTCAAACTGAACTTTAAAAGCCAAAACTCATCATTTTAACAAGTTACGAACTTCCAAATCACATGCCAAGCTTTAGTTCTTCCTATTTAATTTTAGGGTCGTTAGATTATCCTCCACTTGAGAACATTCGTCCTCGAATGACACTTGAAACACATTAAGGGGTAACGACTCAAGACTAGAAGCCCACAATCATGCATACAACATTATAAACATCACACATAGCTAGGAGGAACATCAACTCCACGTAAACAAGGTTCAAACAACTTCATGCAATTCAAGAAAGTAGGAATACATTTACCAACTTCTTTTGCATCAAATCTTACCATTTCTCATTTCATTGAAGGAACTTCCTTCTCCAAATCACAACATGCTCATTATACAACCATTAGGCACATTATGAAATTTCTCATCAAAGCACATTATGCAACTTATTCTTAAGACACATTTATGCATGTTCACAATTTGACCTCGTGAAACAATTAGACAAATCATACTAAAGGCACATTAACATGAGGAATATATAACATAAATACTCATTTTCCTCATTTAAGAAGAATTCAAATAGAACATGCATAACATAAGGAGACCATGGAAACTCATAACCACACATGACTCCAAAACATATAACAAGCTACTAGGAACTCTTCGTCTTAGGCTTGAATAGGGACATAAAGAAAGAGGCAAGGATACCAACACTTCTCAACAACATTACTACTCAACATACCATCCCCCACTTAAGGGTAAACCCATCTAAGGTCAACATGACATCACATAGGAACCTCAACCAAGACATTCACCACTTTCAAGAAACCATCAACTTACCGGTACCTTTAAACTAGGAAAGTCCTCATTAAGCAACTCTTTCTCAGAACAACCTTACCCACCACACAAGGTCTCATATGAGTCTACCACACCAGGTCTAAACTCCTCAAACTCACTACCACTCCTAAGGAGAGAACCTCAATCAAGCCTAACTCATGCACATCAAGGACACTCAAAGACCTTACCATCTAGGCACATAATCCTCCACCTAGGAGTAAGTCTACACCAACTCTTCTTAACTTCACTTCTTTTCATTCTAAGGTCGGAGCAAAACCTCACTAACCTTCATACTCATCACACCTAGGCCTTTCTAAAACACCACATTTCATCAACTCTTTTGACATACCTCATAATGCATCATAACCTTCTATCAACATCACACATAGCCATAAGCAACCCATTCATACTAAAGTCAACATAACAATCTTCCATCTCACATCCATCAAGCCACACAGCCACAGTTGGCATCACCACCAACCTTTTCTCTCTCTTAACTCTTCTAGCATACTCATTTCAAGGGGTCACACTCTAAAGACTAACACATAAAGAACAAGGGAAATACATTATAGAGTTAAACTCTATGGCACGACTTGAATAATGAAGAAGTGAAACTTTCTTTGCACCCAATAGCCTCCTATTCATAATGTGGCGCGCTTCACATTATGAACAAGACTCCACTAAATGTGTTTTGAGATAACCTAAGATAATTCCAAAATCTTGTTCTCTGATACCATTTTTGTCATGATTCGGGAGCACCCCCTAGTCGTAACTGGCGTACTCGACCTCGAAGAGGTCTTATACAAGCCTCATAGATCATTTATTGCATAAGATACTTAAAAATAGAGAAGAATTATAAACTTTCTTTACATTCGAAGACATTTTCATTTAATTGCAAGCAGAAAACCTTCTAGACTTTATACACTATGTCTCAAACCATCAAATAATTTGAATACAACATTGGAACTTAGCCCATACAACACTTTCACAAAACTAAAAGACATAAAAAGGAAACACCATGGGTTCGTGCTCGAAACTACGAGTACGTACCAAGGCTTCATCTTCAAGCATCTTACACACCTATCCTTCAAGCATAGAATGCCAACATCTCCAAAGCCTACACTTTTGTAAAAAGGGAAAAGAATGGGGTTAGAACATTAGAAGTACTAAGTATGATGACCATGCAGAAACATGCTTGAAAAGGGACATTTGAGTTGAATGTCATGCTAGTATGCCAGTTTTGATAAAACTTCATAAACATGATAATGGAGGCATAATAATCAACACAACCAACACATAAGTCCTTTATCACAATATAGACATGTTCAACATATATAACCCATTTCCTTTACCTTTAGCCTTTCACCTCAAGAAATTCTTAGGCAATACCTTGTGCAATGTATGGATAGCGTCCTATGCCACCACCCACACTAAGGTACCACCTTAAGACCACCGAAAGTGAACTTACCATTCATCATGCATCATATTACAAGTATTCATGCTCAACTACTACCAATGAGCAACACATAAGCTCATTCGTCAAGTAAGTCTTTTGATGACCCACCTAAGTAAGACATGAAGTGGCCGCCCATACAATCTCTTCATACCACACCTAGGTATTCCTCAAGGCTACAAAAGACAAGAACCTTTCTATTTCAACATAACATGCCAAGTACTCAATTCATCAATATAAGCTACTCATTGCTCATTTCATTTTGACAATAAGTAAATATCTTCATTAAGCCAGTTAGGACACATTTATTCCTTTAGAGGACTTTCACTCATTAGCCATTAAGGCTTAGGGAACTCACTTTAGTATCTTCAAAGCCTACTCGAGCCATGTGTAGATAGCATCCCATACTACTACCTACACGTAGTAGAACCTGTCCAATAACTAGAGTGCACATCCCACATGATGGGAATAGGCATTAACCGACATAGACCATGAGAGCTAGACATGGAATCCGGTGTTCTACCCTTACACCGAAAAGAGGTGTTCTACTTGCCTAAGGTAGAACTAAATGATATTATAGCATTGGTGTAGACCACTAGCTAATATATATCCTATGTGGGTACATAATTCTGGGGATAGAAAGATGTTCATTGGAACTCTACCCCATCATTGGGAGAGTTTCCATCTAACCCTATCCACTCCGTGTTTAGCCTCAATTCCCATAGAGTATTTCATTCACATTCATTGTACTTGAGAGGGCTACAAATGCTAGGTCTACCGACCCAAAGTACATTACACAAGAAAGTGTCCTTTCACTAGGTCTTCCGATTCAAGGTACATTAAGGATAGGACATGACTTTCCAAGAAGGGTGCCTTCTACGTTGGGTCTACTGATTCGAGGTCATTACTCATACATTCATGAAAGGGCACCGATACTAGGTTAACCAATTAAAGACATCAATCACACTTCATGGAGGGGATACCACATTTGGTCTATCGGTCCTAAGATACAATCATCACATCACATTCAATTACACAAGGAGGATTATGCCCTAGGCCTACCAAATCAATGTGCAAGATTAGATTACAATACTAGGAGGACTATTCACATTAGATCAACCTTATACATGATCATTAATAGAGAACATACTTTCCATCACAATACAATAATACTACACACAAGATCATCATTGAGATCACATAAACACCTTCACATTATACAACCAACTATACATTTAATTGGCCAAGGGTGGAATTTACCAAACCACCATTTGCTTGGTCGAACATATGACAGCAAAACAGGTGAGACTTATGAAACCCCCACCTACGGAACGTAGGTGGGGTGACGGGCAGTTCTGTGACTCCGCCATTGGAGAATTCAACTTGGCCATGGGAGATAAGGCTCCCTAGGCTAAGTCTTGGCTTACGGAGTGGACTTACTGTTCGTAAGTGGACCTACTGGCCGTACGTCATTGCCGTAGTTCACCACTTTATGGCAGCTTGGGGTCTAAACTTAGGATCCTCCTCTAGGACCCTTAGGGTGGTCCTTGGGGAGTCGTACCTAGACGTTTAAACCCTAAACATGCCCATCTGAGTGTGAGAGTTACCTCCACATGATTAGACCTCAAACAACACACCAAACTGCAATGACAACACACTAAAACATACTAGCACCAACGGACTTCCGAACGTTATGGTCGTCCCTTGATGTTTGACCTCAAAACTCTTTAAACTAAACTTTAAAAGACAAGACTCATCATTATAACTAGTTACCAACTTAAAAATCACATGCCAAGCTCTAGTTCTTCGTATTTCATTTTAGGGTCGTTACATTATCCCCCACTTGGGAGTGTTCATCCTCGAATGACACTTAAAACACATTAAGGGATAACGACTCAGTACTAGCAGCCCACAATCATGCATACAACATTATAAACATCACTCATATCTAGGAGGAACATCAACTCCACATAAACAAGGCTCAAACAACTTCATACAATTCAAGAAAGTAGGAATACATCTACCAACTCCTTATGTATCAAATCTTACCATTTTTCATTTCATTGGAGGAACTTCCTTCTACAAATCACAACATTCTCATTATACAACCATTAGGCACATTATGAAATTTCTCATCAAAGAACATTATGCAACTTCTTCATAAGACACATTTAGATGTTCACAATTTCACCTCATGAAACAATTAGAAAACTCATATTAAATGCACATTAGAATGAGGAACATATAACAGAGAGACTCATTTTTCTCATTTAAGAAGAATTCAAATAGAACATGCATAACATAAGGAGACCATCGAAACTCATAACCACACATGACTCTAAAACATATAACAAGCTACTAGGAACTCTTCGTCTTAGGCTTGAATAGGCACATATAAAAAGAGGCAAGGATACCAACACTTCTCAACAACTTTACTACTCAACATACCATCCCCCACTTAAGGGTAAACCCATCTAGGGTCAACATGACATAGCATAGGAACCTTAACCAAGGCATTCACAACATACAAGAAACCATCAACTTACCGGTACCTTTAAACTAGGAAAGTCCTCATTAAGCTACTCTTGCTCACAAAAACCTTACCCACCACACAAGGTCTCATATGATTCTACCACACCGGGTCTAAACTCCTCAAACTCACTTCACCTCCTAAGGTGAGAACCTCAATCAAGCCTAACTCATGCACATCAAGGACACTCAAAGACCTTACCATCTAGGCATATAATCCCCCACCTAGGAGTAAGTCTACACCAACTCTTCTAACCTTCACTTCTTTTCATTTTAAGGTCAGAGCAAAACCTCACTAACCTTCATACTCATCACACCTAGGCCTTTCTAAAACACCACATTTCATCAAATCTATAGACATACCTCATAACCCATCATAGCCTTCTATCAACATCACACATAACCATAAGCAACCCATTCATACAAAATTCAACATCACAATCTTCTATCTCACATCCATCAAGTCACATAGCCATAGTTGGCATCACCACCAATGTTTTCTCTCCCTCAACTCTTCTAGCATACTCCTTTCTAGGGGTCTCACTCTAAAGACCAACACATAACGAGTAAGGGAAAGACATTATAGAGTTAAACTCTATGGCACGGCTTGAAGAATGAAGAAGTGAAACTTTCTTAGCACCCAATAGCCTTCTATTCATAATGTGGCATGCTTCACATTATGAACAAAACTCTACTAGATGTGGTTTGAGACAACCTAAGACTATTCAAAAATCTTGTGCTCTGATACCATGTTTGTCACAAACCGGGAGCACTCCCTAGTCGTAAATGGTGTACTCGACCTCGAAGAGGTCTTATACAAGCTTCATAGATCATTCATTGCATAAGATACTTAAAAATAGAGAGGAAATAAAAACTTTCTTCACAATCGAAGACATTTTCATTAAATAGCAAGGGGAACTTGACCTTAACCTCCAATGGAGTTCTAAAGAGAACTTTTAGGAGAGAAGGGTTTTATTTTTGAAGAATGAATGCTAAATGGAGTTTTAAATGTTTTAATACATTTTAAATACCTAAAAACACTAAAAACAACCGTCCATGCATTTAATTGGCCAAGGGTGGAATTTACCAAACCACCCTTTGTTTGGCCGAACACATGACAACAAAACATGTGAGACTTACGAAAACCCCACCTACGGACCATAGGTGGGGTGACGGGCCGTTCTGTCACTGCGTCATTATTGACTGAGACTTGGCCATGGGAGCTAAGGCTCCCTAGGCTAAGTCTTGGCTTACGGAGTGGACTTTCTGGCCGTAAGTGGACCTACTAGCCATAAGTCATGGTCATAGTTCACCACTTTACTGCAGCTTGGGGTCTAAACTTAGGGTCCTCTTCAAGGACCCTTAGGTTGGTCCTTGGGGAGTCGTACCAGGACGTTTAACCCCTAAACATGCCCAACTAAGTGTCAGAGTAACATCCACATGATTTAGACCTTAAACAACACACCAAACTCCAATGACAACACACTAGAACATACTAGCACCAACAGACTAGTTTTCGAACTCATGGTCGTCCCTTTATGTTTGACCTAAAAAATCTTCAAACTAAACTTTAAAAGCCAAAACTCATCATTTTAGCAAGTTACCAACTTCCAAAACACATGCCAAGCTCTAGTTCTTCCTATTTCATTTTAGGGTCATTACATGGCCCATACCAAATTTTGAAACATATTGGGAAAGTTGCCTATGAGTTAGATTTTCCAAATGAGTTGGCCTCGGTTGACCCGGTATTTTATGTTTCTATGCTTAAGAAGTGTATTTGAGATCCAGTGTCCATTATTCCCCCTAGAAGAGGTGGGAGTTGAGGAAAGTCTTTCATATGAAGATGTTCCGGTAGAGATCCTAGACCAGCACATGTCAACAGATTGAGAAACAAGGAAATAGTTTTCGTAAAGGTTTTGTGGAGAAATAACTTATTTGAGGGTGCTACTTGGGAGGCCGAGGACGATATGAAGTCCTGATATCCTCATCTCTTTTCTCCTACTCCTATTCAAGCTTAAGGTAAGTAGTTCTTCTTGAGTGTTAGTGTTTTGGGAGTCATATGAGTATATGTGTTTTCCATGTTTTCCTTATGTTATGTATGTTCTTGATAAAATTCATGTTTAGTAAGAAAATGAGTTTTTATGATTGATTTTGCTCATGTTATTGTGCATTAAGTAAGAGTTGCCTATTTGACTTCATGAGATGAGTTAATGAACATGCTTTAGTATGCTTTGAGAATAATTGCATATTGACTCCATGGTATTGTGTTGAGCATGCTTTTAGTTGGAGAAGGTAGTACCTCCTATAAATATGTGAAAAGTTGAAGTTTCATGCTTAATGGGTTGTTAGATGTAGTTCCTACTTCCTCATGTTGCATTGATTATGTTTGAGATGGAGTTGATGTTTCCTCCTTAGGATTTTGCATTATTTTGATGTTTCATGCATGATGGGTTTCTAGTCTTGAGTCTTTAATTTCGTAAGGTGTCTAGCTCATCATTCGAGGACGAATGTTCCCAAGGGAGAGATATTGTAACACCCCTGAAACTAGTAGGCTAAACTAGAGCTTGACGTTAGGGTAGGAGTCTTAAATGTAACTCCCCGTACCTAAAAATATAGGGTTTCATGTTAGACGTCAAGGTATGACCCCCAAGGACCAACCATGGGTCCTTGAAGAGTGCACCAAAAGTGTGCCTGGGCAGTGACCAACGAGGAGCCACTCACGCCCCGTAGGCCCCTATAAGCCTCGTGGGTAAAGAGTCGTAGGTTGAGCCTACAAAATTAAGCCCTAGAACCCCGACCCACGCTTCACTAGCACGGGCCGTTGGTCCAACACAGTTTTTGGAAGTTAGTTGAGGGTACTTTGGGGTTTTCCATTTTTATTTAATACTAAGTGACGTCGTTTTACACTAAATTAGACTAAGTATATAATGATTTAAAACCCCTATATTAAGTCATCTTCCTCATAATTCTAAAATCCAAAATCTAAAACCAACTTTTCCCTAAAATTCTCTGTCTAGAACTTCAAGGAAGAAGAAGGAAGTTGGGGCTAGGGTTCAAGGATAAAGCTTTTCCACTCAAATTGTTCGGTAGTCCTTCATCCATGGATACTCTTCATCCATGGAGCCCCTCCAAACTCAATTTCAAAACTTGTAATTTCCCCAAAAGCTAGGGTTTTACTCCTAGTCATGGATTCCTTTAAAAAAACGATTCTAATGGTTTAATTACTTTATATTATGGGAAAAGGGTAAAAAATACCCCTCAACTTTAGTTTATTAGTTGACTATACGCCTACCGTTAAAACAAAGTTATTTATACCCTCGCCGTTACTAATTTCACCATTTATACCCTTTAATTGATGGTAATCCCCATTTTAAACAAAATTGACCCGATTTCTTAAAAAATGACCCACTCCCCATTTTAAACCCATGCCCAACCCATTAATCTAACTTAAACCCAAAATAATTTAACCCATTTTCTATACCCATTCTCAAAAAAATAATCATTTGGAGCTACTGTCATGATAATTCTTCAATTGTGTTTCCCCAATTTTGCCATGATTTTTCATTTGCTCTTCATTTGAACTTTATTTTTTCTTTATCAACAATTCAACAACCAAGAAGTACTAGAAAATAAACGAAAACAAAAAATCAATAAATTTTATCTGAAAAAATAAAATTTTGCCGGAGAAATAATTTTGTTGATCGGATTTAACATTAACAGGGAAGAGGGAGATGTGGCCTGACTTCAAAGACATTGTCGAGCAACATCTAAAACACAAAAAATGATAAGATCTGAGCACTTTTAGATGAGTATGATGACTCTATTAATGGAGGAAAGAGAAAAAGGAGAGCGGCATCGTGGTCGGCCATGGCCATTCCAAAGCTAACCATCGTCGCCGGAGCTCGAAGCAGACAGTTGGAGAGAATCAAAGACATGGATTTTACCCAAATAATTACAACAAAAAAAATTAAACCTAAAAGAAAATTCACAACCTCCACCCCCTGTTTTGTATTCCCCAAATACCCTGCCCATTTGCAGAAACATTTCACACCCCATCCTCCCCTCTAATTTTCTTGGCCAAACTCTCTGATTCCTTGTAGTGCACACACCTACACACTATTTCTTTTTCCATTATTTTAGTGTAAGTATCTTTATTCCCTATTGTAAGAATTCAACTTTGTAAGGAAATTGGTGAGGTAGGTATATGTGCTTCTCACAAAGATGACTGTTTTTGCAGTCATGAGAAGAGGCAGTGATGATGTTCACTTTTTGCTGGAATTTGGAGAAAAAACTTTTAAAAGGAAGACTAAAAAAAGTTTGTAGAAATGGTGGCTAAAGGGCAAGAAAAATGGGGTTTTTTTTTTTTTTTTTTTTTAAGATAGATTGATGGGTTGGACATGGGTTTAAAATGGGGTATGGGTCAGTTTTTAATAAATCGGGTCAAGTTGATTTAATTTGGTAATTTCCGTCAATTGAGGGGTATAAATGGTGAAATTAGTAACGGCGAGGGTATAAATAACTTTGTTTTAACGGTAGGGGTATAGTCAATTAATAAACTAAAGTTGAGGGGTATTTTTGACCCTTTTCCCTTATATTATTATTGAATTGATGATTTACTATTTTTTTATATGTTGAAATCCCTAAGAAACCATGAAATTCCCATATTCCTAATTTATGACCTTGTGATGTGGGTGAACAGATGAAAAGAAGGAATATTATGAGATTATGCTTGTAGTATTGGAGTTATTTGAATCATGTTATTATCCATGTCTAATGTAGTAATTCTAGATGTGTTAATTTGACGATGAGCTTTGACCTTTGAATAGGAAATATACGATATAATGCATGAATTATAAAGGTCATGTTTATGCTTTAAGAACAATTTGAGCGGGAAGTGTCCATGATTATGATAATGTTGTTGTGTTGGTTGAAAGGATATTCTCATGTACACATTATAAAAAAGATGTGAAAGGTTTTCTCACAATATGATGATTCTAAGGTTGAAATACTATTCTCACCTAATTGAATCAAATGTTATATCTAGACATGGACAGTTAAAGGT